>NC_081413.1:461822537-461855037 GCF_030272615.1 Cryptomeria japonica | reverse complement strand
AATGTTTGGAATGGGCTTTAGTAGAAACAAACTCCCTCCAAGAGACAAGTCAAAATCAATGACACTAATCAGCACATGTGTCAAGTGACACAATAAAATACATTATAAAAATTACACATGGAATTTGTCTCTTGTTGGGTTTACACAAATTAATAAAATCAATTTAATACACATGCATCATTTACTTTCACAAATAAAATACAATACAAATGGGGTGTTGTCTCTCCAAATAGACAACCCCTGGCCTTACAAATGTACATAGGTCTAGGTTTGGTTCTCCATAATATTTCCATGGTCACATGGATAATTTTCTTGCGCATCTCAATTTACACATCAGTAATTCCAAATAACCACATATATTACCACACACATGAATTTGAATACACATCAAACACTCTGCATACAATTGACATTAATAAAACAATATCTCATATATCCCAATTAATCCACATAAGCAATTATCATGATCCTCATAATTTTGATCCATTCATAACACACGAATCCTATTTCTACCATCATAATAAAAGTCCTACAATTTCAGATATAGTTGTCATACATCCGATCAAGATTATCCAAATAGTGAATTATATAGGATTTCAAATCTATAACACATCAAAATGTACACCGCGAGGTGAAAAGATTCTATAACTTGGTTCAATTGCTATGCTCACCAATTTATCCATCTAACATAACCCATCCTATTGACTTATAGCATTTATTAATACGGTCAACCATGGTCAACTAAGTTAATCAAAGCTTGATTGGGGAGGGGCCCTACATGATACTTGTGCACCATCAAATGAGAGAGTTAGTTGGTAATGAGAGAGATATTTTTCAAATGAGGGTAATATTGATGAAGAAGTCGGCCATAAAGTTGATGTTGAGATTAAAATTTGAGTAAGTCCAACTGGGGCCTCAAGTGTTGATAACTGTATTAGATTTGCTGCTAATGTTGAGGTTTGAAAAACTGAGGAAGTTTGTTTTTCTTATAATTTTTAAAAAATATATTATTTCTATAAGGTGTATTGACTTATACCTGTCAATCCATGAGACTGTGCAGGATCCTCGTCAAAGGGGTTCAGGTTCCTACACCAACAATTGAGCATCATAAGCATTACATTTGCAATTTGATAAACAATAAATACTGCAGTATCATAAGCATCATAACCATCACATATGTATCATCATATATGTAATTGAGCATCATAAGAATCACATATGTATCATCATAAACATGTAATCCATCACATAGCTAATAAGTAGTCCACATTCCATAAATAAACACAAATTTCAAAAAATGTCACATGTATCATCATAAGCATGTAATCCATCACATATGTATTTTAAATCACCATCTATCACATAGCTAGAGTTGCATCATGAATTAATTAAGTAATGGCATTAGAATTCAAAACATATGAATTATTTATGTAACCATATAGCTCAAATCAATTTCTATCAAGATATCAATATTAAATAGATAATATAATAATCGCATCTCATACATTTCATTCATGTCATTGATCTTCTTCTTCATCCAACTCATCATCATGACCATCATCATCATCATCATCATCATCATCATCATCATCATCATCGTCGTCGTCGTCATCGTCGTCGTCGTCATCGTCGTCATCATCATCGTCATCGTCGTCGTCGTCGTCTTCGTCATCATTGTGTTCGTCATCATCATCATCATCATCATCATCAACACCATCACCATCACCATCACCATCACCATCACCATCACCATCAGCAGCAGCAGCAGCATCATCATTTGCTTCTTCTTCGTGTACATTTCCGTCAAGAACATCATCGACTAACTGTTGATCGTGATCATCATCTATATCATCTTCTACTTCTTTGGTATCTTCTTCTTGCATCACATTATACATTATCGGCCTTCCTCCTGGATCATGTCTAACAACAAATGACCAACCCGATTTATGTGGAACCTCCGAGTAAAATACCTACTCACATTGACTTGGAAGAACATAGGGCTCATCCCCAACTTGTTCAAACAACCTTGTATTGACCATTGTAAATCCATTATCATGTTCGATAACAGTTCTATCAGGATCATTTTTATTCAATCGTAGCCTATACCATTTGACGACTAACAGAACTAATTTGAAGGAATTAAAGTCACACTCAAGTATATCATCCAAAATGCCATAGTATCGATTTTGAGACTCCTGAGGATGTATGTCATTTCTAGATGAAATATTGGTCACCTTAAAGACTGCAGTTATCCCAGAATCACAAGTTTTCTTCGTGTCATCCAACTGTTTGATGTGAAATTTATGACCATTGCAACACATAGCCTTGTGGTGTTTGACCTGCAATATGTCTAACATATTAAAATTATTGCATCATGAGTTGATAAACATACGGGTGATTAATAAAATTATACGTACATGTTGATCTCTTAAACCATATGCTAAATCAATTTCCCTTTGTGTAACATTGGAATCTCCATTACGATGAGCTTCTTTAACCAATGAAGAGACACCATCCCATGTTAATGTGCGACCAGAATGTTGACATCGTTCAATCCACACCGTCATCCAATCAAGATTGTTTGCAATATACAAATGTAGCGCATCCCACTCCTGACCAACTATACAAATAATTAATAGACCACTTACAACTGATTTATTTAGAAAATGAAGAATTAATTTACTACAATAACATCTTATAATTACCTCTCACTTTCTTCAATCTACCTTTCCCCATCAAGTGCTCCCCTTCGAATTTATTAATGGGGTTGGGATCCCAAATGCGATCTACGTGGATTTTTGCTGCAAACTTAGGAAGATATTCAGTAATGTACACCATAGTTTGGTATACCATATATCTCTCCACCATAGAACCCTCAGGATGTGCTCTTTGTCAAACCAAAGACTTCAAAAATTTCAAGTGCCTCTCAACCATCCACATTGACCTAGTGTGTACAGGTCCACACAATTCGATCTCCTCAACTTGGTGTATGAGGTAGTGTTCTTGTGCATTGAAAAAAGTTGAAGGTAGATACTTTTGCATTTCACACATTAGATGAGGGATTTTTCTCTTCCAATATTTTATATCTTCCTTGTGGATTTCTTTAGATGACAACCACCTAAAAGAGATTAAAGACGCAAAAAAATATAAACGAGACTTTACAAAATAATATACAATATATTGCATAACAAGTAAAACAAATGGCAAATATAATATCTATACAACAAATTGAACAAACATCACTACTTACCTCATGTATTTTCCAAGATCATATATGACTTGCTTAATATTATTGTCGAAGTGGTCTGGGAGAGATAGAGGTAGAACGTACTGCAACAATTATAAATTGATCTTTTCATTGTTTTCTAACATAATACAATGAAAAGTACATTCGCAGTATACAAATATATAGTAAATACACAAGAACGCGAATTACCTTAATGAAGGTATGCCAATCATGCATTTTCATCCCTGGCCCAAATTCACTCTTCTTTGATATGAGATTGTTTATGTTCGCAGCAAATCCTGTGGGAAATCAAATTTTTCGTATGACTTCTTTTATAGAATTGCTTTGTTGCTTCGTTAATAACCAAGGAAGGGCACTTATATTAATCTAATCTCCATTGCTATTTGATTGAATGATATTTTTTATTACATGATTGGATTCCACAATGTCACTACAAATTTTGACAATTTTTTCTTTGTCACGCCTTCCATCCAATATTTTCCATAATGTCTTTGTTATATTCTTTCCAATATGCATTGTATCAAACAAATGCACAATTTGTAGCTCCTCGTAGTAAGGCAGCCTACTAAATTGTTTGGGATAACTTTTTAGTCCCTTTGGAAGGTGGTCATCCATGCCTTGATGACCTTTAGTATCATCAATTACATCATCAATAAACAAAACATGATAGAAAAATTCAAATTCCAAACATAAACCATTAGATGGAATGACATTACCTTGACGATTAATTCTATTATATTCCAACTTCCATAAGTGAGGAGTCATTCTTCGTGGATTTGATGTAGTCTCTTCTTTCCCATTGAAAAGATGTTTTTCAGTATTCCGATACTTATGATTTTTGTGAAGGAAGTGCCTATACTCATCAAACACCTGCTTTCCTAAACTTTTTGAATGATGGGATTTCATCTTTGGACCACAAAATGGAACATGCAAATTTTCCCTTTGTTTGAAGACCTACAAGATAATGTATAATTCTATTAAATCTGTTAAATTTTATAATTATAATTATCATGCGCAACTTGAACACTATAACGTACTGCAAAAATGTGTTAGCCCTGGGGCATCATGTATTGTCCATACAAGCATTGCATGGAATTGAAATTATCTTTGTCCTATTGGTCTAGAGATGTCATACATGGTCACACCATTCCATAACTCCAGCAACTTGTCGATAAGAGGCTCAATATATACATTCATATCTTTAACTTGGTACTTGCCTAGTGGAATGAACAAAAACATTACATAATTATTATGACCATTTTACTGCAATATTTATAATTAAATGTAGATGACTATTAAATGATAAAATACCTAGAACAATCATTGCCAACATTATATGCTCCCTCTTTATTGACATCCATGGAGGAATATTATTGTTGATAACAAAAATAGGCCACACCGAGTAAACAGATCTCAACTCTCCAAATGGATTGACATCGTCCGCTGCCAATGAAATCCTGAGATTACGAGGTTCTTCTTTAAAGTGTGGCCACTTTTCCTTTATGTCCATAAATGTTGAACCATTCGCAGGCATTCAAATAATGTCATCTCGATTTCTATTGCGTGCATGGTAATCCATAAATTGTGCCAAGCTAGTGCACCTGAATAATCATTGCATACATGGAATAATGAGAATATAACGAAGAACCTTGCGAGGCACCTTTTTTGTTATTTGATCTGTTCGATATCTACTGATATGACATTTAGGGCATTCTATTCCAAATTCATGTTGTTTATGATATATAATATGATCATTGGGACAAGCATCTATTGTTTGATACTCCATTCCAATATCTTTCATAATGGCAGATAATTCTTGGTATGAGCGAGGTAGAATATTTGATGGTGGTAAGAAAAACTCACCTATCAATCTACAGCCAAAAAAAAAAGTTTGAGGTGTTAATATAAAGAATATTAATGGTACATGATTCACCATTTACTAACTATAATGACATGTATGACACACCTTAACATACGTGAGATTGTTATGTTGGATAAACCATTCATAACCTTCAAGTTCACCAACAACAATACAACAAAGAGAAGAGTTGTTTGGGAGCCTTTGTAAAGGGGCTCATATGCCTTCTCAAGAAGAGGTAAATCATGAACATTAAGGTCATCCTGATCATCATGATCAGTTGTGCCAGTACTAAATATGTCATGGATCAATGTATTTATACCATCATCTTCAATTGTGTTTTCTAGTGCATGATCGTCATCTTCCATGGGATCATTATCTTCAGCTTCGATATTCACACCTCCATGTTCCTCCACTTTGAAAACCATATTCTTCAGATTGTGTTGGTCCATATCATGTGCCCTGGGGTGCTCGACCTATATAAAAATGATCAGCATAAAT
Organism: Cryptomeria japonica; assembly: GCF_030272615.1. Classification (NCBI taxonomy): domain Eukaryota; kingdom Viridiplantae; phylum Streptophyta; class Pinopsida; order Cupressales; family Cupressaceae; genus Cryptomeria; species Cryptomeria japonica. Next base: position 461,849,431 of record NC_081413.1, on the reverse strand, counting down.
AAACCATGATCATGATCTCATTATCAAGTGATTTCTTATGTATATAAATTGTTAAAATGATATAATGAATAACTTACCAGTAGATGATAATCATGTCCCCCTTCAATGTGACCATGCTGCCTACAATGTTTCTTAGTTGTTTTGATTAGAAGTCTTCTAGTCTTTAAGCCCTTACAAATTTTGCAGGGACAATAACATTTCCCATCACATTTTCTTTTCAAGTTAGACCATAATCTAGCAATTGTCTCCTTATTTTGTTCTTCGCTGATATTATCTGACATGGTCTTTCTTCACAGGCAAAAAAATCAGGCTATGGAAACTTCAGTGCAAAAGCTTCACAAAAATTGCAAATTGAACCAAAACCATTTAACTCTTCTTTTTCATCTTAAAACATTGAACTTAATAGAGAACGTATTTAATGTAGCTGATTGTGTGAATTTCTGAGCATTGTGTCTGCAAATTCTTACTAAAAGTTTGCCTATTGCAGACTTTCTGAGAGAAATTTTTGAGTATTCTAAGCCTTGGTTCTTGTATTTTCACTAGTGATAAGTTGGAAACTTTATGGTAGACCTGTAGCCAATCGATCTAATTTTGACAAGTTATACACCAAGCAAACAGGTATCTAGAACTAGCATTGTTTGCAGGTCACCCCTACCCTATGCCATGGGTATATGACTACCCAGAACTCCAATTTAAGCATCAATCCTGGAAATGATCGGTATATGACTACCCAAAACTCTATTTTAAGCATTAAGTTACATCATTATTGACCTTACTTTGGGATGCTATGTATGAGATTGGAACCTTTTGTAAGGTGTGATCAATGTGCTATCATAAATGCAAATCCAAAACCATTTTGATGAGATCATGATCCCACTAATACTATTTTGCCTTGTTAATTTTGCACCCACAAAAATGATAGAACCAAATATAATATGCCATCAATGCCCATATACCAACAATGCTCAAGATGAGCCACTTAGAGGTAGAGTTTAACCACTTTCCATATAGGTAGATTATCTCTAACCTCATTTTCCCTATAGGTAACTGATTAGCTTCATTTTAGAGTCTTATTTCCAAATATGTACCTCTATGTTAGCTTTTTGCTTTATTATTTGCCTATTTATGCTTAATCTTGTCAATTTTGCATAATTTTACTTAGTTCTTGCATCTTCAATGAAATTATATCTAATCATATCCAATCACATCAAAATGGAACAATTAATCATATTGTTGGTCTCTCCTAGAGGAATTAAATTGAACCAAGTTGACTATTCCCCAATAAAATGTTTTGAAATGGTGAATGTATAAGTTTGTAGTTTACTTTCCTAGACTAGGACCCCATTTCATCAACATTTCACTATGAAAGCATAAATATTTTTTCTTGAAGAGAACATCTTACAGATTATGCTTCAATGTATAACACATTTTCATAATCAATCATTTGACTTCACATGGATAAAAGAATTCACATATTCTAAATCATGATCTGATGATGTGAACAACTCATATGCAACTATATGGCATGCAAAGCATTTATTTTAACATACACTTATTCATCCACATTGCAGGGATAACAATACAAGGCTCACATATTGGTCTAAGAGGATGTCATGGTCTCACAAAGTAACCAAGAATCATATGAAATGATGGTCTTGAATCCGCACGCAACTAGGGAGGATCTATAAGATTATATATGACTTCCCCCTTGTTTGTTTAATGGGATTAGCCTCCAAGACATAGCCGTCAATAATCACTAAGAATGTACAAGTGGATCGTAGCTACCCATACAACAAACACTTACCCCTATCCTCAAATTTTCCCAATGTTTGATTCCTTATATACACTCATCCAAGGTTATCTACGTCGATCTTGGTGAGGAATCACATCACAACAAAGAAGGCAACATTTAAAAATAGCAAGAGTTTCACTAAACTACCAAAGATCATAAATATTGAAAGAAAGAAAAAATAGTACCAATAATAAGTCAAATAAATGTGTTCAATTCCAATAGAAAATCAAACATAGCCACAATAACTACACAATAGAGAAAACTCACAATAGTGATTAAACTAATTCAAACAAGATAAAATAAAATTGTTGGCCCATGCAACAAAGATGAGAGATCATCAATAATTGAAGGAAACTTCACAATCCTTAAAAGTGCACATTACATAACTATACGACTAGAAATTGTGGCTAAATAGAGTGAAGATTCATCATGACTCCAATAATAGTCCCTCATGTGTGCATTTGTGGCATGAACACAAAAACTCCCACATGGCATGGCCATGTACCTAATGGAGAAGACATGCCTAGACTACATGCCCAAAAAACATGACTATAATAATAGTCCCTCATGCATGCATTTGTGGCCTGCACACTACAAATCCTAACATATCATGGCAATACACCTCATAGAGAAGACACACCTAGGGCCACATTGCACATAGCAACGTACCTCACAAAGAAGACATGCATAGGGCACATGCCACATAGCAATGTGTCTTATGGAAAAATGTGCATGCATGTCCCACACCAAAGCTATATGTATACATCATGAGGCACATTCATATGTTATCAAACACAACCTATTGTATCTAACATGAGTTCCTCTCTACATGTGTGCAAATCTTCCAACACTAATCGCCACTAAGAAGGAATAATATAAAATGCATCTTCAAATATTTGTGTGTGTGTGTGGAATTGTGTCTTTGAACCCAAATCGCTACCATCAACAACATGTAACCATCACCTACACTATATCAAAACATAAGTATGGTGTGACATCATATCTATTTGCATAATGTCAAAACACATGCAAACATGAAAATCATCATAGCATGACAAAAATCAATCTCCACATGTTGGAACAAAGATATAAATAAGATAATAGGGTAAGAGGAAACCCGTATCAAGAACCACATACCAACTATCGGCAATGCCATCAAGATAAATGTAGGATAGGATACCACTATGAGCCATCCAATGGTCCATTCTATGAGGAGAACTAGGGGATACTATCTTTGAAAGGTGTGGTCAATAGAGATAATCCCTACTAATGCCACAATATGTCACCATAGCTTCTTGAGTTTTCCATTCTTCTACTTAACACCACATTTATTGAGTTACTCAACAACAAGGTTGGTTCTCAATAGGATGCACAAACATGTAAACACACAAGCATGGTTTCATCATACTTGTACAACAATACAAATTCATTTTTCTAGTTAATTACTTAGTGTAAAAATAACTCCATTACATAACATAGGGCAATAATCACCATAAGTTTTCAAATAAACTGCCCAAACATCAATTGGAGTTACCCTTTCTAAGGTACAAACATAATTTATTTATAACTTCAAAATTAAAATAATCACAATACATCCAAATAAGTTCAATAGTGCATGGAAATAGACAACATGATCCATAATTAAACCCATAAATTATCCTAATTGGATATGCTAATAAAATGGTGTCTCAAATAATAGAGATTATGGTGGACCTATAATAGAGATCTGGACTTTGTTTCATCATACACAAGCATGGTTTCATCATACTTGTATCCAAATACACCATCCATAGATAGGTACTCAGTACCACAATCTCATGGGTACCCTTTTAGCTGAATTTACCCTATATTTAGGTGAATCTACCCTTGTATCATTCCTTGATCTAGTATGTCATTCCACCAATCAATAATTTTTCCATATTCTTGGGAGAATACACTATCCCTTAGTTGAATATGCCATATCCTTAAATCAATCCTCCTTGTCATCATCCTAAGTCCTCTTTTTGTTAAGTCTTATCCCTTCATCTTTAGGAAAATCCACCTATCCTTATGTGAATCTACTTTCTCTTAGGTGAATCTATTTCACATAAATCATTTATCTTATCCATCTTTCTTACGCAAATGGTGAATTTTTCCTATCCTTAGATGACTACACTCCCATTTAGGTGAATCTATCTAGTTTTAGTCTCCTTCCATTATTTTGTCCAAATTTGTATCCTCTAGTTTACATGAATCTACTTGTTCTTAGGAAAATCAACCCTATCATTCTAAGAAAAATTCACCTTGTCATCATCCTTAATCATCTACCTTTCAAGTGTATAGTCCATCCATCCTTGGGAGAATCTAACATATTATTGAGTTCAAATCCTCATGAAATACAGTCATGTTTATCTCAATGCAATGTTTGCCAGCATCCTCCCTGCGTGTGCCAAAATAGGAGCTTTGGAATGAGGTATGGACATCCATCAAAGCATAATCGAAGGGGTTTTTTTGTCCAAAATTGGTTGCAATGCTCCAATAACAAAAATCACAAAATGGGGTAGCATACACATGGCATGTGAACTGTATGACGGAATACCTCAAAGAGATGTCATTTCATGGAATTTTAAGATCACAGGATATGCACAAAATGGATTAATTCGCAAAAAAAAACCAATTGCCCTTGATTGCGAAAAAAAATTAGTTGCCCTTCATTGAAAAACAAAGAGTTCCTTTGATTGCAAAAAAAACCTTACCTTGCTTGTACAGAGATCACTCCGGCAGGGGGGGCAGGGAGGCAAGACGGTCGCCACTTGCTTCGATCGGTTTGCTTTCAAAATGAAAATGCGTTGTGTTTTTTTTTTAATAAAATGCTCGAGGTCATCGGAATTCCGACAAACACGGGCATTTAAAAAAAAAAAAAAATCAAATTTTCACACAATGCTCCTTGTCTGTCGGAAACCTCTGTCGAAATTTGACTCCAAATGTATTAGTGTTATGTGGACCCTATCTTGTGGGGCAGAGACTTGATGTGGAGTGATGGACCACATGGGTGGAGACTATTGGAGGCTCAAGCTCTTTGATTGGGGACATCATTTTTGGTTAAGAAGTTCATGGTTATTGTACAGACTTCCTCTTTGTATATTTCATGGATACTGGCATATATATTTTTGTAATTTTGATAGTAGAAAAGGCTACAGAATATGATCTAAGTGTGGGTTCAAGGGGTAAATATTATTGTTAGGTGATACTATCTACCTTCATTTTGTCTCATGCTGGCTATGCAAACCTGATTTAATGGGTCCTTATTATAGTTAATAGAAAAAAAATAAAGATATAATAAGATATATAATAATAGTAATAAAAATACTAATGAGAATATTATAATAATGATAAAATTATAAATTATATAATCATAATACAATATAAATTATAATCAATAAGATATATAGCAACGTACTTTATATATATTATCATTAAGATGTATACGCTAATTAATTTATATTGTTGAAAGTAGTTAGCTATATTGGATATGAAATGAGGCAACTTAGTTTGCTATGATCGGGGAGACATCCATTTAAAATTATATTATATGCTTCCATAACTTCATATTTTCTCCAGACATGTGGTAAGAATTATACATGCATAGATTTTCATATCTATTTATTTGTACTCATGCAAGATTGATCATGACGCATTGATTGGTCTTACAACAATCTTCTGTAGATGTTTTGGAAATGTCCTTGTCTTGAACATGGGTTGAACATTATTTAGAAAGTGTGATGAAAATATTGCCACACAATCCCTAAACTTACAAGTTCTACAATTGATCTGAGAGGATCAGAAGATGTGGCACCATTCCATCTCTCCTCCAAATAATGTCATGTTCGTTCAAAAAATTGGTTGGGGTGATTCAAACCCACAACCACTTGATTCCTATTCCCAAGTCCTACCACCAATCTAAGCAACTTTTTCAGCATTATTTATGGGGCATGGTTTTTTTGTCTACTGTAATTGGTGGTAAATCCAATAAAAAGGGGTTGGAAGGTTTGAACCCCTGACCTCCCAACTCCAAGAAATACGCACAACCACTATGCCATGCGCTTACTTTGTAATAGAATTCGAACAAAGGGAATCTTAAAAATGAAGATCATAGCATGTACCAGCTTCACCATAGGTTGACACATGCTATGATCTTGATTTTTATGATTTTGTCATTATGGGGAAATTTTAAACATTTATGAATAGTAGAAGGGATAGTTTTCATGGAAGAGAGCCAAGGATGTCCTAACTTCACATGAAATTGATTCGATGTATGAATGATAGCAAAAATGACATCTAAGCAATTAGTACCAATCTCAAAGGAAAGAGTAATAGATCCAATAGTAGGGAAAGAGAAACCATCATACACCTTAACCACTACATCAGATCTATCATATGTTACTTGGTGCAATTGTAGAGTATAAAGATATTCTTTAGTGATCACATTTACCATACATGTTGGATCAATGAGATCCCATGAGATTTTGTCTTTGATCTTTGCAATGATATATATTGGGCCATCAGGTGCATCAATAGTCTCACTAGGATCAAAGGTAATGCATAGGTCCTTAGGAGATGTAGGTTTATCAACAAGATTCACCATATTTTTATACTCAAGGCCAAGGTCATTGGGAGAATATGAAAGAGACTCAGACTCAACCACATTACTAGAATGGGAAGGCAAAGGATTAATAAATATTTGAAGGTTTTGTTCAGGAGGAGCTACGGATTTATTTCTTTGGTCATTCACACTAGCTACGGATATGGTATTGTTGTCAATAAAGCCTTGAATCCTACTCCTTAAGGTATAACACTTCTCAGTGTCATGACCGGGTTGATGATGAAATTGGAAAAAGGCTTTGGGGTCGTGATAGGGTGGAAAAGGTTTGGAGGTATCAATTGGCTTGATGGGAGGAAGTTTCAACATTTTTTTATTTATCAATTGTGTCATTATGCTATGCAAAGACTTAGAAAGAGGAGTAAATTCCTTTCTTAAGTATTGATGTTGTCATTGATCTTGATGCATCCATTGTTTGATTTAAACTTCACAAAATATTATTTAGCACTTTTATTCTTATCAACCAAAGTCATTGAAGGAGATGATTCAAGTTGACACACTTGAAGCTAATAATTATGAAGCATTGCGCACAACTACGTAAAAGAAGTAAACTTAGAAAAGAGAAGCTTATGACTAAGGTATTTTTGTAAATTATCATTAAAAATTCTTTGAACATCTTGATCAGACATCCTAGGATAAGCAATTTGATAATACAAATTTTTATAGCTACCAATAAAATCAGTCACTTTTTCTTTAACACCTTGCTCACAATGAATCAAATTGGTCAAAGTAATCTTAGGATCAATATTATTGTGAAATTTTTGAATGAAAACATTAGCTAATTGTTTAAATGGTGTAATAGAATAAGGAGGAAAATAACAATACCACTACATTGCTTTATCCCTAAAGATTCAAGTAAACAATTTATCCATAAGTCTTTGATCATGAGCAAAGTCACTTCACAAAGTTTGAAATGTTTTCACATGCATCAAGGGATCACTTTTTCCATTGTAAATCTTCATTTAAGGGACTTCTATATGTTTAGGAGGTACAACATGGTCAATGTCATCAGATAATAGGCTTGCTACATCAAATGTGGGCACATTAAACTTGGATTGGATAATAGAAGCCAACTATTGTTGCAAGGATATAACGGTTTTGGATAAGTTATTAATAGTTGCTTCGGTGGATGGATTGAAATTGGACATATTGGATTGTGATGGAGGAGTAACATTGTCGTATATAGGTTAAGTTTGAGAGTAAGGAGGTGGAACACTATGATATGTAAGTATGGGATATGATTTGGGAATGGAAGAATCACATAAGGAGGTATTAAAGAATTTTGATTCACAAAGTTTCCCCCTTGACTAACATGTATAGGGTTCACATTTTGTGTGGAAGTACTCATGATGGAAGATGTGAATGTAGGAACACTAAGAAATGATGTAGGCATAGAAATAGAATGATTGACTTGACTAGTAGATTGATTGTAACTAAGGACTTAGGCATAGCTTTTAATAGGCATGATATTAGTGTCAACACTATGAGCAAGGCCACACAACAAATCAAAACCAATTTTATCACTTTGAACCATTTTTTTTAATCCTTCAATCAATGGGATTGTTTCACTTTTTGGGTATTGTTGACTCATCCATTGTTGAATATTTTAAATTCATTGTCAATCTTCTCAAATTGGTCAACGGAAACCCTAGTTAGTGATTCATCCACATCATAAGAATTGTGAAAAGAAAGAGGATAAATGACATCGTTTGTTGGATTAGAGGAACCACCAACATTCTCATGTAATAAGTTATCCAAATTAGGCTCCATATCCTTAGTAATTAAACCTTGGGAAGCCTTAATTCTATAGCTTCTTCTCATGGGAATATTGTAGGTTAGAATAATGGTAGTAAAATTCATGCAAAAGAAGGGAAATTTGAATTTGAAATTGAAAATTATGATTAAATAATGCCAAATTTTGTAAAAGTGATTGATTAATCAATTAATTAAGCAATTTGATTTGTGAATTTGAAAGATAATTGCCTATAAATCATAGCATAGCATATCATAAAGATCATATCTGAAAATAGATTTGAAAAATTATGCAACCCACATGTAAATTTTAGAATTATAAATTAAGGTTTTTATGAATTCAACAACTAGATTTATGTAATTCAATTGAAAATTAGAACTATGAGTGAAAATTTGAATTTTAAATTGCATAAATTATCAGATCTGAAATGATTAATCCAAATTAGACAAACCACAAGTTCAATTATAGAATTTAAAATTAAGATTTTTGTGAATTTAACCTCTAGATTTATGAAATTCAATTGAGAATTAAACTTGCAAATGTAAATTTGAATTTGTAAATGAATGAAAAATCAAATCTGAGAACATAAATCAGAAATTAAGGGTGTAAGATGTCAGGTTCACCAAAATATAATGTTGAACAATTATTAAGGTTTCACCCAAAATGTAGTAAAATCACTAATATTTTTCTTAGGGACCATTACATTAGGGAAAGATGAAGTTTGATAGATCTAAGCCTAATAGACCAAGATTCTAATCAATTTCTAGGAGTTTTAAATGTACCTTTTATTTTCCTTTGGATTGAATTGATTTGATTAATGATGTTGAAATTAGGGTAAATGTTTGTAAATTGAAGCAAATATGCATAAATTGTGAGCTGCAGTCATTAAACAAAGCCACAAACCTGGATCTAAGCAATGTGTGAATGTTTGGATCTATTCTTAGAAGGTTATCTTGAATTATTGAGACCAGAATGCCTATCGCTCTAGTCCTATAAACTTTTCACCGTCCAAAATGGAATATGTTCGTCTTTGTGAATAATGTCATTCCTAAAATTTACAACTCCATACCTATTCTTGCACATAGTAGAGAAAGTAAAATGGTTGAAAATAGGGGTTTGCCTTAGATTAAACCCTGATTTTGGAATCAACCATGAGATATGAATGAAATGTAAATAAAGTACTATAATGGAAATGATTTCCTTTTAAGAGAAATGTTGAAAATATCTAAAGCACTAATAATATACCTTTTTATAAAGTTTTATTTGTCTTCACAAGGAATTAGGGTTTCATGAAGTCTTCATAAAACATAGAACATGAATGTCATCTCCAATGTTTGAATCTTGACTTTACTTCTACTCCAATGCTTGAAACAAGAATGATTGCTTTCTCACTTGAATTTGAATGAATGCTTGATTGCTTGATCAAATTTGTTAAGAGTGGATTGACATTAAAATGAGAGGGGTAGACCTCCTTTTATACACACTTGATTGAAAAAAAAAAAAAATTATAACATAAGCCTACATGAGATATAGGTTCCCACCCATTTTAAGTTACCGTTGTGAGGCCCCAAAGTGGGCCCTAATTGGGAGGACCAGGGCATAGGCACTCTGGTCCTTGAAGACTAAGGTGTGGGCGCTTTGATCCTAACCAATCAAGGACTAAAAAGTTTGGGGGAGAAAGTGAAAATACTGAAAATATTGAGCTTGGTGCATGTTGTGAACATAATTAGGGCTCCAATCAAGCCTTGGGGAACGAACGCCAAGGTGAGGGCCCAAATGAGGACAAAATTGTAAGGGAGTAAAATGTAGGATGATACAAATATAAATGCTAATAATAATTAAAAAATATTATAACATGAGACCCACTTATTAAATCCCACATTATTAATCATTCACACTTAGGACTAGGGTATGTGCAGGATCATGGTGTGCCAAAACAAGCCCTTAAGTGGCAATGAAATTTCACAAAATCAGAGTTATGCAACTTGACATGAAAATTTGAATAAGTTGTGAACATTATTTTTATAATATGTAAGAAGAGAATCTATAGAAAATTGAATGTAGTTTCTAAGCTACTAGTTATTTTTTGAAAAAAAAAATCCTATTTGATCAAAATTTCAAATTTCAATGCAGTGGTACTAAAATTTTAGGAAAAAGATAAGAAGTAGACGTATGTTTGACCACCCTAATCACAATAAAATCATAATTATTTTTTATAATAATTATAATATAAGTATTAGACTCATGTCCGGATGTGGCACATATTGTTTTATATTTTTTTATAAAGTAAATAATTATATATGAATTTTTTACTACAGCTTTTCAGAAACTCCTATGTTTGACCACCTTAACTTCGTCAAAACATTATGAAATTTAATTTTTTTTAATTTTTCCCTATAGTAGATGAAGCATAGGATGTGATGCATGTTTCGGATTCAAAAAATGTTATATCGTTTGAAAGTTATGAGTGTTTTTCAATCAGTCTATCAATCAAGACTATTGTCAAAATTAAATTAGAAAATAAATAATAATTATTTATTAAAGTCAAAATAAGACAAGCCTTATATTGTTGGAAATCTGAGAACATCCTTAAAAACCCTTTTCATTTTATCAATTTTGGCTACAAAAAAAATCATTAGCCACCAATGTAAAGTCTAGAAAATCAAGGAATACTGAAAAACACGTTTTTTCAGTTGACTTTCTAGGCTTGTCACTTCCAAGACAAATCCCAAAGCATTCCTGAGCCAAAATTTGAAATTTGAAAATTGTACAACAAAAATCGGATATCCGATTTTAATAAGTAAATTCACTAACTAAATTTGCACATAATTAATCTATTGTTTATTAATATATTAATATATAATATTTTAATATATTAATTTATAAATAAATTAGTATATGGTATTAGGGAGAGGGAGGGGGGAGTGGGGGGAGAGGGGGGAGAGAGAGAGAGAGAGAGAGAGAGAGAGAGAGAGAGAGAGAGAGAGAGAGAGAGAGAGAGAGAGAGAGAGATGGGGAGGGTGAAGGGAGAGAGAGATGGGGAGAGGGAAGGGTGAGAGATAGAGAGATTAGGGGATAGATAGAGAGAGATAGAGAGAGATATGACCCTTTACAACTCTATACGGTGTTGTTATGGGTCATATGACCCCTAATCACAACATATGGTGTCATTAGGGGTTCTATGGTGTCCTAAGGGGTCATATTGTGTCCTATGACCCCTTATGACACCATATTGGGTTGTTATGGGTCGTATAGTGTCCTAAGGGGTCATATTGTGTCCTACAACCCCTTAGGACACAATATGACCCCTAACGACACAATTTGGTGTCTTAAGGGGTCATATGGTGTCCTAAGGGGTCATATTGTGTCCTATGACCCCTTAGGACACCATATGACCCCTTAAGACACCAAATTATGTCACTATGGGTCATATGGTGTCCTAAGGGGTCATGGGACATCATATGACCCCTAAGGACAACATACGACCCCTTATGACACCACATGGTGTTATTAGCGGTTATATGGTGTCCTAAGGGGTCATATTGTGTCCTATGACCCCTTAGGACACCATATGACCCCTTATGACACCATATTGGGTTGTTATGGGTCCTATGGTGTCCTAAGGGGTCATATTGTGTCCTATGACCCCTTAGGACACCATATGACCCCTTAAGACACCATATTGGGTCGTTATGGGTCCTATGGTGTCATAAGGGGTCATATTGTGTCCTAAAAACCCTTAGGACACCATATGACCCCTTAAGACACCAAATTGTGTCGTTATGGGTCATATTGTGTCATATGACCCCTTTAAGACACCATATGACCCCTTAGGACACAATATGACCCTTTACGACTCTATACGGTGTTTTTATGGGTCATATGATCCCTTATGACACCATATGTTGTTGTTAGGGTTCTTATGGTGTCCTAAGGGGTCATATTGTGTCCCACTACCCCTTAGGACACCATATGACCCCTTAAGACACCATATTGGGTCGTTATGGGTCCTATGGTGTCCTAAGCGATCATATTGTGTCCTACGACCCCTTAGGACACCATATGACCCCTTAAGACACCAAATTGTGTCGTTATGGGTCATATTGTGTCCTAAGGGGTCATGGGACACCATATGAAGCCTAAGTACAACATACGACCCCTTATGACACCATATTGGGTCGTTATGGGTCCTATGGTGTCCTAAGGGGTCATATTATGTCCTACAACCCCTTAGGACACCATATAACGCCTTAAGACACCAAATTGTGTTGTTATGGGTCATATTGTGTCCTAAGGGTTCATGGGACACCATATGACCCCTAAGGACAACATACGACCCCTTATGACACCATATTGGGTCGTTATGGGTCCTATGGTGTCCTAAGGGGTCATATTGTGTCCTACGACCCCTTAGGACACCATATGACCCCTTAAGACACCATTGTGGGTTGTTATGGGTTGTTATGGGTCCTATGGTGTCCTAAGGGGTCATATTGTGTCCTACAACCTCTTAAGACACCATATGACCCCTTAAGACACCAAATTGTGTTGTTATGGGTCATATGGTGTCCTAAGGGGTTATGGGACACCATATGACCCCTAAGGACAACATACGACCCCTTATGACACCATATGGTGTCGTTAGGGGTCATATGGTGTCCTAAGGGGACATATTGTGTCCTACAACCCCTTAGGACACCATATGACCCCTTAAGATAGAAAATTGTGTTGTTATGGGTCATATTGTGTCCTAAGGGGTCATGGGACACCATATGACCCCAAAGGACAACATACGACCCCTTATGACACCATACTGGGTCGTTATGGGTCCTATGGTGTCTTAAGGGGTCATATTGTGTCCTACAACCCCTTAGGACACCATATGGCCCCTTAAGACACCAAATTGTGTCGTTAGGGATCATATGGTGTCCTAATGGGTCATATTGTGTCTCTCCCTCTCCTTCTCTCTCTCTCTCTCTCTCTCTCTCTCTCTCTCTCTCTCTCTCTCTCTCTCCCCACTCCCCCCTCTCTCTCTCTCTCCCTCTCCCATAATCTCTCTCTCTTTCTAAAATATGAGTAATAAAATCTAATATCGGATATCTGATTTCTGTCATTGCCATTAATGTGGCAACAGTAAAAAAAAAAAGGCGTCAACGGGAAAAAAATTTGGGACCACAAATTTATACATTAAAATCAGATATATGATTTTATCGGATATTCAATTTTTGTAAATAAAAAAGAGCCTTGTGGGCCATTTTTTGGATTCCAATGGCCCATAGTCTGCATATATAATATGTATTATATAATAATATATTATATATTATATAATATTTAATATAATATAATAACATATTATATAATACGTATTATATAATATATTATTATATTATATATATAATATAATAATATATTATATAATACGTATTATATAATATGTTATTATATTATAATATAATATTATATAATATATATAATATAATATATTATTATATTATATAATTATATAATATAATATATTATTATATTATATAATTATATAATATGTTTTGTTTTTTTTTGATAAAATTGGATAAAACCACTGAAATGTATTAATATTAATATAAATTTTTTTTTTATAGTGTCTGGTTCAAAGAGCACTGAAGGGAAAGAACCAGTAAGAAAACCCTTCAGTATTGCTCAAGTAACACAAGCTTATCTACCCAGTACAAGAAGCCCATTAGCATAATTCACCCAAAAACCCATCCTAATTACATAAGCCCTATTAGATATAAAGAAGGTTGCCAAAGGAGGCATACAAAAAGAGAAATATTAGATTGAGATCTTAGGAAGAAGCATCCATCCAATCCACCAGAAGAGCAGCCAAAAACTGAAAAACTGGACCACCCCTGTCTATGAAACACAATTCTCCAAGCCACTGATTAAAATGATACCACAGAGCAGAAGGGAAATCATAACAAGAGATCTTGTCAGTACAAACATTGTAAGTAAACATAGTATAACCCAAATGAGGAGAAGGAGAGGATGCTTAAGACCTCGAAGAGCCAGAGTAAAACCAAACCACAGAAATGCCCACAGAAGTACCCAAGAAAAGAGAAACAAGAGGAGAAGCCATCTCATATACCAGACTATCTGTGGGTTCAAATTTCTTAAAGACAGCCACCAGCCTCCAAACCTAACCAAAGTCTTTCAGATAAAGCAGAGCATCTTACCAGATAATAAACGATAGCATAGAAGAAAGAAACATAAGACGGCCAATAGTAGAGCCCCAATATATACCACTCCCACAGAGGAAGCATTATGGAAATACCAAATCCACACACAAGACCTCCTCAAATGTGCAAAGATCAACACAAAAATATGATAACTAAGGAACCTTCCACATAATCATATGGAGGAAATGAAAAACTAGGCTGGCAACATGAAATCAACCAACAATAATGAAGCACAATCATGACACAGAAACATGACTCCCACTGAATACCCAAACAGAAATCAAACTATCAACTCAAGGTAACCATCATAAAATAGCCGAGCAATTGAATAGTATGTAGAAAGCACACTCAAGCAATGATACCCGAGACAATCTTCCCAACATACCATAACATGATTAGCACATGAAGCCACCAGAAAGATATGATGAAATGAATATGCCCATACAGAACAATAGATATACAACTAATCAGTACAACCTAAGTGATATGCTTAACAAATCCGGGTACTCATATTATTTTCATATACAAAAAATATAGCAATAACATGAGAAATAGACCACAACAGACCTATGAAGAACAAGATGAGCACATGCCAAGCCAATAGTACAAGGCACATGATTGCAGTCCCCACACCCTCCTTGCTCCATGCAAAGATACTTACCGAATATGCCATTAACAAGGGAGTTATCATAAGGTAGACACCACCCTCCTCAATGTCACATGCGAAATAAAAACCACACCCAACAAGGAATATAATGTAGACTACAATTATGCCCAATCTATTTTACTACTACAGTGCACATGATTGCAACCTCCACACCCACCTTTCTCCATATAGAGATACTTACCGAATATGCCATTAACAAGGGAGTTATGATAAGGCAGACAACATCCTCCTCAATGTCACATGCAAAAGAAAAACCACATCCAACAAGTAGTGTAATACAGGCTACAAGTATGCCTGATCTATTTAAAAGAGAATACAAATACAAGAGGCAAGGATATCTCGAGGGGAAACCTCCGAATACTCAACCCCTTCCACAACATCCCTATGAGCCAAATAGTCTGCAATAACATTTATCTCCCTATAACAGTGAGATATGGCAAAGATAGAAAAACACTTCAACTATGTAAGGATGCGCTCTAATAAGTACTGCAGATGCCAAGAGACACATTTCTTAGCAGGCACTGACTGAAAGACCAACATTGAGTCCCCTTCAATGATAATGTCCTTAATTCCCAGAGATATGGCAAGATACAGACCAAAAGATAATGCTCGGAATTCAACAACATTATTGGAGCAGACACCAATATATTTGCCGACAGCTTTAACAATCTTAGAATTATGATAAAAAATGACTACCCCAACCCCAACCTTCCCCGGATTACCCTTAGTGGCCCCATCAAAATTTAACTTGAAGGAGAATTGGTGGGGGGCATCCATTTGGCCATCCTATGTTTGACAAGTGAGGACAATCCAGTTGTTACTGCCCCGTGAGAAGGGATGACTCGAAGTGAGCTCCATTTCCATGTAACCCAATTATCCTAATGAGAAAAGGACCTAAGATGTTCCAAATTTTCATAGATATAAGAAAGAACCACCTCAAAAATGGAGGATTGAATCTTGTCAATAACCTCCTTCAGTGAAGCAGACTTACGATTAAAAATTTTAGAATTCCTCTCCAGCCAAATGCTTCAAATAAAAATAGAAGGTGCCACAATCCAAATAGAGGAGTAAAAAGAAGATGAATACAGCAAAGGCCAAGCCTGAAAATGTGATAATAAACTAGGACTGATAGTTGAGGACCAACCAAGCATTCCAAATAACCAATACCAACATTCCATAGAAAATGGACAATGTAAGAACACATGATCCATGGTTTCCATAAAAAAACCACAAAACACACAAGGGAAAGTCACAGTAATCCCAAGCCTATCCAATCTCATCCTAGTGAGGACCCTATATTGAACTGCCAACCAGGAAAAAGAGCGAGCTTTAGGAAGACATGTCGAATGCCAAAAAAGCTGAGAAGGTCAATAGAAGGAGAGGAACGAGACAAGGAGTTATACCCCTCTTTTACTGAGTAAGAACTTGAAGCACTTTTAGTCCAAACCAAAATATCATCTTTATCTTGAAACACAAGAGATCTATTCTGAAGTTCTTCCTCAAAAGCAATTCTAAGCTCATTCCCAATGGGAAGGAAATCAATAGACTTCCATCAGGATACTAGATAAGGTCCTGAAGAATCAATTGCAAAATAATCAGCAACAAAAACCCCCCAAAGATCAAAAAGAATATCAAACAAAGGAGACCAATCTCGAATGGAAGACAATGTCGGATGACCCTTCCAGAATTCATCCCAAAACCTAGCCTTCTTCCCATTATGGAAAACCCAAGAAAGGTGCGGAAGGATGACCGATCTACACCTAACCAGAAAGTTCCAAAAAGCTTAACCTTTTGGAAGAGATGAGGCTGTGAAAATCCTCTCTCTAGGGGCTCCCCTTAAATACTTAGTTAACATAATGGATGCCTATTTACTCGATGAATCCTTATACAATTTCCAAACAAGTTTATCCCCCAAATATTTATTCTAGGACACTAAATCTCGAATTCCTGTGCCTCCCAACACTTTAGGAAAGCAAACTTTATCCCAAGCCAAAAGAGGAAGCTTCTTTTTACCCCTAATGTTATCATTCCAAAGAAAGGATCTTAGAGACAACTTGAGATCCTGGATAACTTTGGGGGGAGTTTTCAAGATAGACATCAAGTATATAGGGATGGCATGAAGTACTGACTTAATTAGAAGAATCTTACCCACCAATGTGAGGCATTTATGATTCTAGGAAGAAATTCAGGACGAAATCGCATGCACCACTTTATCCCAAAAAGTAGATTTATCCACCCCAACAAAAAAATGAATGCCAAAGTATTTGCAAGGAAAGGCACCCACTTGAAAGCCCCAAAATTGAGTGAGCCTATCCTTAACCAAGGGGGATACGTTCAAAAAGAAAACCTTGGATTTTAAAACATTCACTTTCTGACCAAAAAAAGAAGAGTAATCTGTAACAATATTCTTGATTTCTCTAGCCTTAGTCAAAGAAGCAAAACCAAACACAAGAGTATCATCCACAAAAAGACAATGGGATTGCGAAAAAGGATAACCCTCTATTCTAATACCCCTCCATAGGACAGAAGTTGTAGCATCAGAAATAGCTCTGCTTAAAGCCTTTGCCAAAAGAATAAACAAAAATGGTGACAAAGGATCCCCTTGCGTAACCCCCCGAGAGGAAGAAAAAAATCCAGAAGGCGATCCATTAATCAAAACAGAAAATTGAGCAGAAGATATGAAAGAGAAGACCCATTTAATCCAAAGCGCTTTAATATAGCGACAAGAGACTATCGGTTAACCTGATCATAACCTTTAAGCATGTCAAGTTTCAGAATCATAGTCAGAATCTTCTATCTCGAAATGGAGTACAGAATCTCATGGGCGACAATTGCACCCTTCGAAGTTTCCCTACTAGGAACAAAGCCACCTTGATCAATAGAAATAATCTTGGGAAGGAGCGTGGCCAATCTAACCAAAATTGCCTTGGTAAAAATTTTATATAAAGTATTACAAAGATCAATAGGGCAAAAATCAGAAAAGGAGCTAAGATGATCCACTTTAGGAATAATAGAAATGAGAGTATTGTTAAGTTCCTTCAAAATAGTTCTATTCCTCCTAGACTCTTCCAAGGCTAATAAAACATCATTCCCCACAAAGTCCCAACACTTTTGACAAAATAGAGTCTTGAATCCATCCAGACCCAGATCCTTTTCCGGATGCATGGAAAAAACCACCTCCCTTAACTCTTCCAAAGAGAAGGGAGCCATAAGCATCCTATTATCCTCATGACTAACTAAAGGGGGGACCGAATTTACAAATGTATTATCTAAGGACACAGGCTCCACCGATAGTAGAGAATTAAAGAAATTTACTGCTTCAGAAGCAATATCATTCTCATCTGATAAACTCTTCCTATGAGAATCAATAATACAAGATATTCTATTACGTTGATGCCTTAACTTGGTTGAAGAGTGAAAAAAATTGATATTTCTATCCTCCTCTGATAACGAAAGATCCCTTCATTTCTGCCTCCAATAAAATTCTTCCCTAGCCAAAACTTCCTCCAACTGACTTCTCAAACACCTAAGCCTATCAAAAGACAAAGAAGTCATACCCGAGATCAAGATAGTCTTATTAATCTTCTCTATTTCCTCTTGAATCCTTTCTTTTTCTCCAAAAATGTTCTTAAAATGAAAAGTATTCCAAACTCTGATATTATTTTTCAATAAAGCTAATTTCTTAGCTATCTAAAACATCCTTGATCCATTAACAAATGGAGAAGACGACCACCATTACCTTAAAAGAGGTAAAAAAGACTGATCCCTAAACCACATCGGCTCAAATTTGAAAGGAAGCTTCCTAGGAGCCCTATCCTCCAGAATAGAAAGCATTATAGGAAAGTGATCAAACCCAAAAAAGGGTAAAATTGAGGAAAAGAAGACCTGACCAAAATTATACTAGTTATCAGATACCAAAAACCGATCCAATCTTTCGGCAATTTGACAGAAATCTTTTCGCATATTAGTCTAGGTGAAAGGGCCATTTTGAGGTTTACAATCACCTAAATTCAATTTGCTGATAAAGAAGCAAAAGTCAGCAATAGTATGTTTGTTAGGAATGATCCCCCCAGCTTTCTCTTCTAAACAGGAAATTGCATTAAATTCACCCCCAAAAATCAAGAAGGCATTCCCCAAGGGAGAAGCAATCAAAGCCAAACTTTCCCAAAGCTTCCTTTTTTCCACCACCCCAACAGAGCCATAAACATTAAATAGCCAAAATTTAATATTTGATAACCTACTCTTAACTAAACCAAGCATCCAATTTGAGGAAGAAGCGACCAAAGAGAGGTCTATAGTAGAATCTTTCCAAAGAAAGGCAAGGCCTCCAGACGCCCCTAAAGAAGGAGAGGCACAAAACTTCCAAGCTCTCCAAGAGGTAAATAACATATCTGCTGAAGATAAATCTAATTTAGTTTCTTGCAACATCACAATATCACACTTCATTAAATCCAATTGAGACTTATCAAGCGTCTCTTGTTAGGGGCATTTAAGCCCCTAACATTCCAAGAAATTATCTTCATTGGACTAGAGGGGAGGCATCAGCTCCCCTCTTTTCACAATTTGGAGTGTGAGAGACATTTCCCACAGCAAACTCCTTTTGAAGGCTCCTTTTAGAAGCCAAGGCTCTTGTAACAGGCAGACTAAGGTTTTTTGGTCCTCTTCTTCTTGGAAGAATCCAAAGAAGCAACAAGAGTTGATTGGATACTAGAAGCAACAAGAGTTGACTGGATACCAGCATCAATCTCTAATTGAGTTTTAACATGCTTAGGCTTACGACCCTTCTTTGCAAGAGTACAAAAAGGAGAAGCAGGTGATAGTGGGGACCGAATCAAAGGTAAGCCATCTGGAGGAGCAGTTCCTACAAGGGCCTTATCCTTACCTTGATCCATTCCCTCCTCCCTAATAGCATGCGATGGATCACCAAGAATAGAGGGAACCAAAGCCCTTTCTGGATTGAGAAAATCAAAGGAATTACTAACAAGAAAAGCAGATAAATCATTGTCCAGCCTACCTAAGTCAACTTTAATCGAGGTTATTACTTTATCAGCCAGATCAGAATTTTAAAAAATATCATTATTATTAATAATATCTTGCACTTGAGCAATAAGAACATCATTCGGAATGATAAGAGGAGTATTAGAAACCAAAGGATGTCCATTAAAAGCTATCTTAGCAGGGCTAACAGGCAAAGAAAAATCCTTAATAGCTTACTTTTCTTTTTCCAGACCCACACATTTCTTAGTAGCTGTAGACAAGGGATTAACATTACCCACACAAGCCTCGTTATCCTGGCCCAAGACTTGTGAAGAAACAAAATCTTTATTAATACCAATTGAAACATTTTTATCCAAAGGAGAAGTGCAAGGAGAAATGTGAAAATCTCTTAAAACAGAGGGCACAAAATTCCAAGAAAAACATTCAAGATTTCTATCAACAAAAGAATCTATAGATCTGGAAGCAAATCTTTTTTTTTTATATCAAAAAACAAAGCTGAGTCCATGACAACTAAAGAACGAGAAAACTTTAATGAATCCTTTACAAGGTTTTGATGCCAAATACCAGCAAGGGACCGAATGTTGCAAGTTCGAGGAGGGGTCATGTTTGCATCAAGAAGAACACAAATTTTAACCAAGAAAAAGCCATCCTCAAAAATAGACTGTGACATTAAAATTTTTCCAAGGGAATCCCCAATTTGCTTTAAAATATCTGACTCAACAAATTCAGAAGGCAATTGAGGGAGTTTAAACCAAACAGGAACCTGTTTAGAAGAAACCCAAGAGGACTCGAAGAACGGCTTCCAAATTTCAATAAAAACCAAATTCTTACCCAACCAAAAAATCAGGGCCTCTAAAGCCTTATCTCTAGCTTCAGGAGAATCAAACACAACAATAAAAACACTTGCAGATAAAACTTAAAAATACAAGGTTCCATACCAGTGTGAGTGGATCTTACATTGAAGCTTTAAAAGAGGAATAGAGTCTCCCCAAACCTGAATAATGACCGCAAGAGGCTGAAGATCACGGGCCTTTTTTCCCTAGAGAAACATCAGAAGCATCAATCGAAGGAATCGGAAGCCATACAGAGTTTGATTTCAGAGCGACTCGGGAATCAGCAGAAGGTGAACAACTTCCTCTGATTTTTCCTTCATCGAAGAAGCAACCAACTTCTATTTTATAGGGGCAACCCTAGGTTCCATATTTACCCCCCAATGTCATTCCTTATTAATAGCTTGGGAAGCCCTAAAATTGCCACCTCCCGAGCCATACCACCAAACACTAAGAGCCTTTGACCCTCTTTTATGGCCCCGTCCATTTGACTATCGAAAGAACCCCTAAAAATACTCTGAAGATGGGAACGAATGGAAATCATGCCTAACATTTTTAATCCAAGGAAAACCCTCATTCCCCACACGAGCACGGTGGAGAGGAAGACCTAAAGAATCCTTCTGTCGAACGGCCATGTCCACCCACTGCCCATTCCAAAATACCCACTAAGGCACATGATCCATCTTGGTGCCAAAAGGATCTGGCGAGGGAAGGAGATCGGCGGCCGCTTCATCTCCCCAACCGAACTTCAAACCCTTTTCCCGCATGCTGAAAATTCACCAGGTGCCGAAAATTCGCTCCTTCAATTATATAATATATTATTACATTATATATATTATATAATATTATATTATATTATATATTATAATAATATAATATATAATATTATAATATATTATATATAATATATTATTATATTATATAATATAATCTAATATTTTATAATCTAATATTATATTATATATAATACAATATATTATGTATTATATAATATATAATATAATATAATAATATATTATTATATTACATTATATATTATATAATTTATTTTTTAATTTAAAATTACAAATAAAAATCGGATATCCGATATTATCGGATATCCGATATTATCGGATGTCCAATTTTAGTTGATATCTGATTTGCTTAGGTGTTTACCATGCCAAGGTGTACTGACACCCAGGCCAAGCAAAAAGTCAACACAAATTTTCACGTTTTTAGGCGAGTGGAGAAGGCTATTTTTTTCACATTGCCACTTTTTGGCCCCCCGTGATCTTGCACTAACCCACTATATATTATAATTTATTTACTATTCACCACAACCATATAACATCAAACCATTAATAAAATTAAATAAAATACAACAAACATAAAACCACTCAAATCCTAACAAGATGACTCTAGACTAGGAATACTGAAACTCAAATAGGACATTGACTAGGGTTAAGATGTAGTAGGGCCTTAATGTCACCTCTGATCAACTACCATTGGGATTAAAGGTACACTCAGACCAGTTAGATTAGGTGAAGTTGATGCCTAGTACATGCATCCTATATAACACTAAATGTTTATACACAACATATATATAAACATAAGATACAAGCAAGTGAAAGAGAATCGCAACATCACACCCTGCTCATATATGAGTGATGTGACATCATCCATTTCACATCCACAATAGTAAGACATCATATAAAAGACATCACTTAATAAATGAAATCATCATTCACATTTAATTTAAACACTGAATTAGGGTTATCACATGATAAATCATCATAAGAAATAAACATGAACCACATCTCCTACATACTAAATAATCACTAAGCTAATTATAACCCTAATATCAATAATTAATCCAGAGTATAGAATCAACCTCGTCATAGTAACCAAAATGAATCCACTAATATAAAAGAGAATCCATGTTATCTATAAATAGGGTCTTAATGTATTATTTAATTTATGTGACCTCTCTCTCTATCTCTCCAAGTTGTCGTTTTAGGACCTCTATCTATAAATTTTGGTGCATTTAAGATATTAATGTTATTTTAATTTAGTACCTCTAGATCTTTGAGATTAGCAAATATTTTTAATAAAGACCTTGCAAATTAAAATTTTATGTTGTTTTTAAATAAATTTAAATTATGCGTCTTTCTATATATCTTACTAAATATATATATTTATATGTATTCATCTTTTGTGTGCAGAAAGGGCTCAACAAGAAGGAAGTTATTAAGCGAGAGTTGACTCAAACGAGGCTGAAGAACACATTATAGCTGAAGAAAATAGGAAGGAGGCCCAAGTTAAATCAATGGAGGTCCAAGGAGAGGGGCCAGGCTCATTACCTTATACTGGTATGGATGAGCATATTGTGGATCTAGCTAAAAAGGTGAAGAGAAGTATTTCATATAAAAAATTTGATCATTTACTAGAAATGGATGTGGATGAATTGAAATGCCCTAGTGAAGAACCTAGATATACTAAAAGGAGGTCAAAGAATAAAAGTGCAAAACAAATAATATCTCATTTTGATAATCTTGATACTACACTAGAGAAATCTCAATTGTTATCAATTGTACTTACTCATAAAAAATTAATAGATCCACTAAAATTGTTGGGTATAATTACAACAAGTAATGAGAGGAAAACTTCTCAGCTACAAACATCTATTTTTGAAAATGTTAAGAAAGGTTTGGTGAACATTGGTAAAAAATATCAAACAATAGATAAGACCATTTCAAGAAGAGCGATGTTGACATCTTTAGTAAATGAAAGAATGCCTCCAAAAAAACACATCTCTTCACTGTCATCTGAGATTGGTTTTAGGAGAAGGACAATATCAAAATATGTGAAAGGATAAAGAGTTTGGATGATATTACCTCAGAAGGTAATTGGTCAATTATGTGTAGAGCTCCTCATTTTGATAGGATTGAAGATGTTGTTAGGAACTTGGTGACAAGTTTTTAGAGCATGATAATACTCATCCTTCATCAAACACTAGAGATGTTATCAAGCAGCTTGGATTGGCCCTAATCGTTATTATCTCCATGTAAAACATTGGTTAGACGCAACAAAACATGAATTGTATATGTCGTTTACTAAATCAAACACTCATATAAAGATTGGACAAACAATGTTTGAAAGGTTAAGGCCATATTATGTGAAGGTAAACAAAGTCTTTGAAACTTGTTGGCGTTATCACATAGAATTTGATCTATACTATCAGGTGTTTTGAAATATCAGAGAAGATAGTAATGGTTATGAAAATTCTCCTCATAAATGAATAAGTCAATTCATAGCATCCATCTTATGTGACAAATCAGATGATAATGCAGCCAGTCAAATAGATTGCATAAAAGAAATTTGTGGAACATGTGGGGAGTTGGCTAAATTGCCTTTGAGATATGAAGATACTGATATGACAAATATGGTAAATTGCAAGAGTTACAAGTACCAAAAATTTGAAAAACAAATTGGAAAGGAATCTACAAGGTTAGATTATGTAGAAGAGAAGATACCTATTGGATTATTTATGGAAAAGTTTTGTAAGTTGATTAAACCATACATATGCCATGGTTTTTTTTCCAAGTGGCAAGTAAAACAACTTCAAACATTAAGAGACACTTTCCCACTTGGAACTATTCTATCAGTAGTTGACTTTGCATAAAATTACTCTTTGCACATCAAAAAGAGATTCAATCATAGTATTACTTTTCAAAGAAAATAACTATTATGGTGCATGTGTTTTATTGACATGCACAAATGGATTTGGATGGTGTCAATAGTACATTTTAAAATTTTGCCATTAAGAAAGACTACCACCTCTATATTAGTGATGATAAGGAGCATGACACACTTTTTGTACAACATTGCTTTAAGATTTTTTTAAAATATTTGAAAGAGAGGGGCATAACAATAATTAAACATTTTGTTTGGTCTAATGGATGTGCGGCACAATTGAAATCCTCGAGGCCATTTTATGCACTTGTTGGGTATAGATACAACAAGTAATGAGAGGAAAACTTCTCAGCTACAAACATCTATTTTTGAAAATGTTAAGAAAGGTTTAGTGAACATTGCTAAAAAAATATCAAACAATAGATAAGACCATTTCAAGAAGAGCGATGTTGACATCTTTAGTAAATGAAAGAATGCCTCCAAAATGACACATCTCTTCACTGTCATCTGAGATTAGTTTTAGTAGAAGGACAATATCAAAATATGTGAAAAGGATAAAGAGTTTGGATGATACTACCTCAGAAGGTAATTGGTCAATTATGTGTAGAGATCCTCATTTTGATAGGATTGAAGATGTTGTTAGGAACTTGGTGACAAGTTTTAAGAGCATGATAATACTCGTCCTTCATCAAACACTACAGATGTTATCAAGCAGCTCGGATTGGCCCTGATCGTTATTATCTCCATGTAAAACATTGGTTAGACACAACAAAACATGATATCAAGTATGTGATCAATGCATGGATGCAAGAGCATGGAGAAGACAAGATCTTTGCATTGTGTCATGAGTACAGATAATCTCCCGTGGACATTGTACACTAGGGATTATTCATGTTTTTTTTCTAATTATATTTTGGAAAAATTTGTTAATTGCAAGTACCAAGAGCTTGGATATGTCAGTGAATGGAATTTGGTGTGAGTAGTTGTTACTGGCACATATGACGAAAATGAGGGGGAAATGTTTGAAGACATTCCTTTGATTTCTGTTGATTATGATCATATTTCAAGAATGATTAAAAAAGGTACATTTATTATATATACCTTTACAAAATGTTGCATGTAAGTTTTTATTCGAGTACATTTTATTTAAATAAGTTTTAATTTTCCATATGTGTAAATTTGAATTACAGGAGATATTTTTGCAATCATAGCAGAAGCTAGAAATATATAAGGTGTTAGTTATTATTTATTGTGTTGCACAAAAGAGAGAAATAAGTTAACCAAATCTAAAATAAGTGACATAATTTCTTTTCCCATAGGTTTGAACTTCAATTCATGTGTAAATTAATTTATTTATTTTATGCACATGCAAATTTTAATTTTTATACACTTTCACAAATTTTTGAACCTAGAGGAATTTGTTGTTTCTTATACATGCAGGCTTAGTTCTAGTGCAAGGGATATATTTCAAACAATTTAAAATTGTTCAACATGGGATTCATTTCACTAAATACCAAATTGACAACAAGGTATATCAATATAGCCACTTGGTCATTGTTGTTGGCCTAATTCTTAATAGATCCACTAAAATTGTTGGGTATAAATACAACAAGTAATGAGAGGAAAATTTCTCAGCTACAAACATCTATTTTTGAAAATGTTAAGAAAGGTTTGGTGAACATTGGTAAAAAATATCAAACAATAGATAAGACCATTTCAAGAAGAGCGATGTTGACATCTTTAGTAAATGAAAGAATGCCTCCAAAAAGACACATCTCTTCACTGTCATCTGAGATTAGTTTTAGTAGAAGGACAATATCAAAATATGTGAAAAGGATAAAGAGTTTGGATGATACTACCTCAGAAGGTAATTGGTCAATTATGTGTAGAGCTCCTCATTTTGATAGGATTGAAGATGTTGTTAGGAACTTGGTGACAAGTTTTAAGAGCATGATAATACTTGTCCTTCATCAAACACTAGAGATGTTATCAAGTAGCTCAGATTGGCCTTGATCATTATTATCTCCATGTAAAACATTGGTTAGACACAACAAAACTTGATATCAAGTACATGATCAATGCATGGATGCAATAGCATGGAGAAGACAAGATCTTTGCATTGTGTCATGAGTATAGATAATCGCCCATGGACATTGTACACTAGGGATTATTCATGTTTTTGTTCTAATTATATTTTGGAAAACTTTGTTAATTGCAAGTACCAAGAGCTTGGATATATTAGTGAATGGAATTTGGTGCCACTAGTTGTTACTAGCACATATGACGAAAATGAGGGGGAAATGTTTGAAGACATTCCTTTGATTTCTGTTG
>NC_081413.1:461572537-461817537 GCF_030272615.1 Cryptomeria japonica | reverse complement strand
GAAAGAGATAGATAGAGAGAGAGAGAGAGATCATTAATTATCTTGAGCATTAAATTAAAAAATGAAACTCGCATAATTCAAATTTAAATATGTATTATTTTAAAGAGAGCAAGAGAGAGATCATTATTTATCTATATATCACGTGTTAAATTAAAACATTAATGAGAGAGAGAGGGAGATCATTAATGACAAAGAGAGAGAGAGAGAGAGAGAGAGAGAGAGGGATAATTAATCGAAGAAAGAGATAGAGATCATTAAATATATACTAGAAATTAAAATGTACATGCTGAGCAAATTAAGGGAAGAGAGAGAAAGGCTAAATTATATATATACTAATTCAAACACATGTTGAGAAAATTAAGGGAAGAGAGAGAAAGACTAAATCATATACTAATTCAAACACATGCTAAGAAAATTAAGGGAAGAGAGAGAAAGACTAAATCATATACTAATTCAAACACTATATGTGATGCAATCAAACTAGGTCCTAAGGGGTACACTATACATAGTAGGATGTTATATGGTGTCATAAGTGGTCCTATGGGGTCATGCATGTGTTAGAACACATGTGTAACCCTTTAGGACCACATATATGACACTATATGATCCTAATGGGTATGGTGTACACATTAGGATGTTATAAGGGGTCATATGTGGTCCTAAGGGGTCACACATGTGTGACCCCTTAGGACCACATAGGACCCCTTAGGACAATATTGGGTCCTAAGGGGTATGCTGTAAACACTAGGATGTTAAAAGGGGTCATATGTGGTCCTAGGGGGTCACCCATGTGTTCTAACACATACGTGACCCCTTAGGACCACATAGGAACCCTTAGGACACTATTTGATCCTATATGGTCAAATTGGGTCCTAAGGGGTACATTGTACACACTAGGATGTTATAAGGGGTCATAAGTGGTCCTAAGGGGTCACATATGTGTTATAACACATGCATGGCCCCTTAGAACCACATATGACCCCTTAGGACACTATGTGATCTTAAGGGGTATGTTGTACACATTATGATGTTATAAGGGGTCATATGTGGTCCTCAAGGATCACGCATGTGTTAGAACACATGTGTGACCCCTTAGGACCACATATGACCCCTTAGGACACTATTGGATCCTTAGGGGTATGTACAAGTACACACTAGGATGTTATAAGGGGTCATGGTCCTGAGGGGTCACGCATGTTTTCAAACACATGTGTGACCTCTTAGGACCACATAGGACCCCTTAAGAGACTATGTGATTCTATATGGTCAAATTAAGTCCTAAGGGTACATTTTACACACTAGGATGTTATACAGGGTCATTAGTGCTCCTAATGGGTCACGCATGTGTTAGATTACATGTGTGACCCCTTAAGACACTATGTGATCCTAAGGAGTATGTTGTATGCATTAGGATGTTGTAATGGTGGGAAAATGGCAAATGATAAATCAAGAAGGAAACTACCCTTTCCCTCAAAGAGAGATGAGAGTTTTGCTATCAATTACCATTCAAGCACTTTTCACCATTACATTGGGAAGAGGAGACAATAATTAACTAGATTCAATCTTGTGAGGCCCTACCCCGACTCAGCTTGACATTTTCAGTTATTTGCATATTGAGACTATTATGGATGCTTTATTTTATGCTTTAAGGATTTAGAACCTATATGAATTCATGATTTGGATCACATTGGCATATGTTGATGCTTTATTTTATGCATGATGACTATGAAGCTAAATATGTTGCTAGAATAGAATTATTTTGAAATGGTGAATGTCATTATTGGAATTGCAGGACTTCATTTTGATGATAGAAAAATGATGCTTATTTTATGAATGGTTCAATTTTGAGAATTGTGTTAATTGCTTATGTGAATCGGATTTAATTGAATGAGATATTGAATTATTGTTGCCAATGTATGAGTATTTGATGTGCAATGAAATCCATGTATTTAATTATGTATAATTGTGATTATTTGGAATTACTAATGTGTTAATTGAGATGCGCAGGAAAATTATCCATGTGACCATGGAATTTATATGGAGAACCAAACCTAGACCAATGTACGTTTGTTAAGCCAGGGGTTGTCTATTTGGAGAGACAACACCCCGTTTGTAAAGTATTTAATTTGTGAAGTGTATGATGCTTGAGTGTTAAAATTAATTTTTATGTATATGTGTAATCCTACAAGAGACAAATTCCATGTGTGATTTTTATATTGTATTTTTATTGTGTCACTTGACACACGTGCTGATTAGTGTCATTGATTTTGACTTGTCTCTTGGAGGGAGTTTTGTTTCTACCAAAACCATTCAAAAATGTGAGTGTGGTCCCAAATTTGCCTTGGGTAGGGACTCTTGGGAGTGGTCAACTCAGGTTTGACCCGTAGGTAAACTTTAGTTGGGTTTCTAAGGGGTTAAATGGACTCCTAGGGTCAGTTTTAGGGCTTTTCCAAAGGTCCAAAGGGTATACCTATGGGTTAGGGGTATTTTGAAACATGTGACTACTCCCATGTGACTGTTTAGTCACCTCAAAAAGTGGTTTTTCCAAGGTGAGCGAAAATTCAACTTAGAAAGTTCCTCCTAGGATAGACAACCTTCCCTTTTGATGTCAAACTCTCTTCCCCATCTTCTCTCACCTTTTCCCTTTCTAGTTTTAGTAATGTGTAAGAGTTTGGGAAGAGCAACCAATGGGAACTCTCACCTCACCCAAGGGGTTGGGGAGTGTGTGAGAGGCCTTCTTAGGCAAGAATGGAAGACTTAGTGAGTAATTACCCACTCTCCATTGTTGGAGATTATGCACTTGTTTGAAAATTAGTTGTAGAATAGAATTGTTGGGAAGGATTGGAGGAAAGTTTGTGTGGATTTGGGCAGCTCATCCCCAACTAAATCTAACATACCTATTGGCAGAATAAGGTTGGTTTTATTTCCTCTTATTTATGTTGTTTATGTTGTTTTGTTGAAGGAAAGAAAAGTTTGTTGAAAGAGTTGTGTTTATGTAAATTGTTGTTAAAAAAAAGTGTAAGCTTTCATTTCTATGTTTTTGTTTATGTGCTCTTGTTTTTGGGAGTGTCCAAGACCTCCTACTCTTGGGGGAGTAGGATGGTCTTGGGGTGGAAGGAGTATGACAGCCTTGGGTGAGAGGCTCTCCTTATGGAGAGTGATCTCAAGGGTGTCCTTTGTGACCCTTGCTGCATAGCCTTGTGTATGCATTTGGGGGTCATAAGGAGAGAAATTATGGCCTTTATGCCTTTGGGGGGGCATAAGGTATGAAGATGTATCCTTGTTGTAATTTGTATTGCCATGAGGTGGCTTGAGTTGTAATTTTTGGCTTGCAATCTCCCCAATGGTACTTGGTCCACTTCCACCCGTGGAATAATCATCACAAAGTGTGGTGCAAGTGTAGCTTGGGATGGGAAGATGTTTATTGAGTGTATACCCTATTTGTTGTGTTGTTTGCTTGCTTGTAACCTGTCTAGTGCTTGGTTCTCCAAGCTCGGGGGTGGCTTCTAGTAAGCCTAGGCTGGGAGATGAGCTCTCCATGGTCAAAGTTGTGTTTCATTGTAGGTTGCTTGGGATGGGAAAGGAAAGAATAAAGTATGATGTTGTTGTTTTATGTTGCAAAAAATATTAAATGACAAATGTATATACTATTGAAGTTTGTAAAGAAAAATGTGAGCTATGTTGTACTTATTTACAAGAAACTAAGTGTATTTGAGTTATTCAAAATTCCCTTGGAATAGAAATATTGGTTGGGTTTTCAAACCCATTTGCATTCTTATTTACCTTGTACTTAAATTTGCTTAAGAAATATATCTTCCTACTTGGGTTAGTTTTGCAAAAAAAAAAAGAAGAAATGTATTAGTTTGCATTTAAATCTCCATGTTTTACAAAAAAAAGTAGATGCATTTTTGTGTATTCTGAAAATAAAAATTTGTTGTTACTACATGTTCTTTTATGTTGTTATGCTGCTGCAAATAAATAAATCAGTCATTTACTTTACCCATTTAGTGCAGAAAATAAATTCTATTATAGTAGTCTATTTCTTTTCAAAAAAAAAACATTTAGCATTTAGTTTTAGTATTTTTTTCTGTTATAAGAAAAAATATATATATATATATATATTAGGAAATCCTTTATATGCTTTCCAAAGATATACAAAAGTAAAGGTCTCATAAACCTGCCTAGATGAGTGATATATATATATATTATGCATTTAAGTGTTATTTTGAAAATTTGTTCATTTTGAAAAAAAGAAAAGGAAAACAGATATGTATTTTTACTAAATCTGGTTGCACATACATTTATATAAATATAAACATTTATATATATATATATATATATATATATATATATATATATATATATAAAATTCTGTTCATGCCTTATAAGAAATTATTGCATGCTAATCCTTTAAACAACAAATATATATATATATATATATATATATATATATATATATATATATATATATATATATATATATATATATATATATATATATATATGATTGTATGTCTTTTTTTTATAAACTCAAAAAATATATATATCAAACTTCGCAAAGAAAAAGGGTTTGAAAGAAAACCGAACCACTGTGAAAACACAGTGGCCGGCGCGGCTCGGGCCGCCACTGTGGTTTCCCACAGTGGGCGGCACGGGAACCGCCACTGTGAGCAACCATAGTGGGGAGGCACCCAGCCGCCACTGTGTTTACCCACAGTGGACGGCGCTCGGCCACACTGTGGGTAAGCACAGTGGCGCCCGGGGAAAACCCCCCGCCCACTGCCGTCACCACTCCCGCACCCCCCTTCTTCCACTCCGGCGTGTTAAGAAAAAAAGACGTCGCTCGGCTCTCCACCCACCGCCATAAAAAAAAAGGGGGAATCTGCTTCCGGTTCGGCCCTGTGCGCCGCCTCCCATGGCCACCGCCACTCTTTCACCTGCACACACACACACCCAGCCAACACATAAAAAGAGAAAAAAAAGAACATATGTATGTAAAAAAAAATAAATAAATAAAACACATGCCCTAACCCTGATTTCGGGTTAGGGCAAATTCACTTGGTTACATTTTAAAAGACAAAAAAAGTTGTGTGTGGGATGTTTAAAAGGGGGTTGTTATTTTAAATTAAGTAAAAACACCCCCCCCCCCTTCCTATTAGAATATACTTATAAGCATTTATATAAACAATTATAGGTAAACATATATATATATATACATATATATATATATATACATATATACATATATACATATATATATATACACATATACATATATATATATATACATATATATATATATATACATATATACATATATATATACATATATACATATATGTGTATATGTATATGTGTATATATATATATGTATATATATATGTATATATGTATATATATATATATCAATATATGTGTATATATATATATATAGTTAAACTCTTATATTTATTGTTGAAATAGTTAGTTGTAAAACTAATCAGAGTTTTCCTATAGCTTCATTTAAGAGCCAGACTCAGATTTATTTGAGTTAAGACTAGGGGGAAATATTGATAACTACCCTTGCATTAGGAAGCTTTAGAAGTTAAATTATCTTGGCCTTCATTAAAATAATTTCATAGCACAAATGCTATTATGGGGGTTAGTTTTGACCCTCTAGACAAGTGTTAGATAAATTATTTTTATTGTTAAACTAAGCTAAGGATTATTTAGTCAGTCCCTAGGTAATTTAAGAACTATAAGAGATTAATGGACAATTAATTTTAAAGATCATACAATAAGTCGAGATTAATTGCTAAGAGAGTTTAATCATTTATTTAAGGAGGAATAGTGATTACTCTTGTGGAGAAATATTAGGCCGCTTATAACTTGGAAAATTTTATCGCCCAATTAATTTAATTGTTTGATTCACTCAAAGCATAGTTAAGACCAAACTAGTTGCATTATTTTAATTAAGTTGGTTGTACTAGGATAAGTATTAAAAAAAAAAAATTATTCCGTTTGTGCCCAAAAGTTTGGGCATGACAAATCTATCCACACAAAGATGGTAGATTGAATTCTGAATGAATTGGGAATGTTAAGTTGATCCCCTCTTCCTTGTTTGATTTGGAAAGGAAATTGATTGAATTATGTACTGCAAAAGTGACAAAGAATCGATTATAACTTGAGATCAGAATATGGGATGAAGTTGTGCACCTGGATCTAGCAATAAAATGTCGAGACGAAGTTGCCCTATGAATTTGACGAAAATTTGCCCGGACCATGGCAGGAATGTACATGGTCCTTCGAAAAATCCGCAAAATGAAAAGGGTTTTTCCACCTCTACAAATGAATCTTGAATCTGAAAGTACAACTGCGCACTTGCAACCTACACATAGATTAGAGAGGAAAATGGGTTGGGATTGGGGGTTTTCCTTTAGGTTGAACCCCAGTTTTGGAATTAACCATGTAATGAAACAAAGTACTTGCAAGTACATGTAAATGAAAGACTGAATTATAAATCACCTCAAGGGAGGTTGTAGTAGCAATGTTGATAGAAATTCTTATGTGGAATTGAATGTTGGAATCAATCTCCTCTTCAATGGTTGAATCCTTGACTTGAATGCAACACCAAGCTTTGAATGGAGACTCGACAATGCTCAATGCTGGAAAAAAATGCTTGAATGCTCTTGAATGCTTGATCGCTTGTGAATTTCCCACTCATCCAACTTATGCTAATGAGAGAGAAAATGTCCCCTTAAATACATGTTGGTGGATTTGAATTCCATCATGGGCCGACATCGGGGGTGTTTCCTGCCCGAGGCACAACCAACAATGCAATCCTAGGAAGGGTCCTGCCCCAAAATAGGACAGGGATGCCCCTGTCCTGAGAGGAAAAGGGTGCCACACCCCTATCAAAGGGGGGGCAATGGTGCCACGCCCCTTTCCTACTCGTTTCTCCAGGGCAGAGTGTGGATGAGGTGATGCAGAGGCCAAGGAAGAAGCTATTTCTTCAAGTCGAGCAATCTCGGATCAGGCTAGGGGATTTGAGTTTGCATGTGTGAGGACCCTAATGCAGTCAAAAATTGCTAGGGTCACAATTTTATGACACTATATTTATCCCCCACTTTACCAGGAGTATAAGCATACGCCAATACTGTCGATAAAGTTCAAGGAAATAAGATGGAAAAACTTTTACCACATCAAGGAGGCAAGATGCGCCAAGCCCCCAGTGGACTTAGGATCTTATGACTTCGATTGACAAAGTAAAAGGGAAGATCAAGAAGGGGAGAACCATGACTACAAGTAGCAAATTTCTCTTCACTATGAGTCATGAAAGCAAGGATAAAAATATTACAAAGAAAAACAAAGTTCACTAAGTAATTCTAAGTATCACAAGAAGGAAAGTATGAGCGGAGTGTATGCCCCCATGTTAAAGCGATCGTGCATGCCTTATCGGGAGTGATTTCTTTAAGGTAGGATACACCCAAGAGAGAGAGAAGAGAGGGAGTACGTTATCACAAGGATTTAGCCCCCAATCGAGGTATAAACCCAAGGATAATCAATACTAAACATGAGGTAGTGTCACTTTCCTCGGGGTCAGTATGTTATATGATAATGCATGTATATTATGTATGTATATGCATATAATAATCTTCATTCCCTAAAGAAGGACATTACCTTAGAAGAAAGGGAAGAGAGGATGTCTTTTGAGTCGACATGAAAGAGACCAAGAAAATATCTCAATTCTTTGCATCGTCCCCAAGTAGACATTAAGGGAACAATAGAAGAACAGGGGTACACATAGAAGAATGGTAACAAAGAGAAATAAGAGAGAGAGAGAGAGAGATTTGCAGTGCCAATATTGCTAATCTAGCATAACATTCGCCTCCCAATCTTGTCAATCACTATTTCAGGAAGGCAAGCAACATGCCAGAGGAGCGACATCGAGCACAACAGATGGAGCTATCACAACATTTGACCAAGGACTATGCTCATGTTGTAAGTTACTTTGTTCGATTCTAGGAGCTAGGATTAGGGTTTATGAAAACTCATCTGATAAATTTTTGTCCACATCAACATATTCATACTCACTATTAGAAGAATTAGGAATTGTATTGCCATTATGAATAACATTTTCACCCATTTCTTCATCAAAGTTTAGAGAAAGAGGAGAAAGAACATGAATAGGAGTAAAACCATCACATGTTTTATGCAACTTATGATGTGGAGATGTTGGTTGGACATATTTCTTAGGAGAAAAGGGAATCATGTAAACTGTTGGAGTCTGAGGAGATTGAGTATTTTGAGTGATAGCTTCACGAGCTCAAACACGGCATCTTTGTCGGTGTTCTCTTGCACAATGATTTTGTTGAGTCTTAGTGGAAGGCTGAGAAGGAGGAGGAACACTTGAAAAAGTAGGAATGTTTCTCTCCTTGATAGTGGAAGGTTTAGGTTGAGGTCTTTTTGGTTGAATAATAAGAGAAGCGGGTCTCTTCTTTCGATAAAAGGAAGGAGGTGGAACTACGCCATAGAAAGGAGGAATATTAGGTGTGGGAAGGAGACTAGGTCCATCATGAGGAGGAGGTATAGGTCTAACATTAGGAAGAATTTTGGTATTCTCCTTAAGAGAAGGTAAAGTCACATCCATAGGAATAGCTGGACAATATTCCTTAGGAGGAAGATTAGTTCTAAGGAAGATTGGTTCTATCTGAGAGAGGAAGAACCTCATCTTGAAGAATAATAGGAATGTCAAGTGTTGGCGATCTAGGTTGACTTAAGGATAAGATCATATCATTCTTCCATTTTTGATAAGATTGAAAAAGAGCATTGCTCCTTGATGGAAGAGATTAAAATTGTTTAGGCCAAAAGAGATCAATAGGAACATCGGGGCTTATTTCGGATGGACGAAATAAGCTATGGTTCACAGTTATGATTTCTCCATTGTGAGTAAATTTAAGACACTTGTCAATTGGAGAAGCAATAGCCTTCATGGAAGATAGCCAAGGATAGACCAACTTCACACAAAATTGCTCAGAAGAAGGTATAATAACAAAGTCAACAGTCATGGATTTAGTATGAACTTCAATAGGAAGGGTGATAGAGCCAATGGTAGGACAAGAGAAGCCATCTAATAACTTCACAACCACATTAGAAGCATCATAAATTGGTTTATACAATCATAAAGTGAAAAGATACTCTTCAGTTATGACATTAACCATGAAAAAGGGATCAATCAGGGCACCACGGCAAGGGATATCCTTAGCCTTCCCAACTATGGATAAAGGGCCATCGGGTGCTCTAATGGTCTCGCTAGAGTCAAATGTAATACAAGGATCCTTAGGCGTGTCTTGTGTTTCTACCATATTAACCAAGTTTGAAGCGATAGAGTTGAATTCTTCAGAAGTGAGATAATTAGGCACAATGTCAATAACATTAGAGGTATGAGATGGCAAGGGATTAGTGAAAATATTAAGATTTTGATTAGGAGGAGAAACTGATTTATTATCTTTATCATTCACACCTGCCATAGATATAGTATTATTATCAATCAAGTCTTGAACCTTATTTTTCAATGCAAAACATTTCTCAGTATCATGACTAGGTTGACGATGAAATTGGCAAAAGGAATTGTTATCCACACAAAGATGG
Source organism: Cryptomeria japonica (assembly GCF_030272615.1). Taxonomy (NCBI): domain Eukaryota; kingdom Viridiplantae; phylum Streptophyta; class Pinopsida; order Cupressales; family Cupressaceae; genus Cryptomeria; species Cryptomeria japonica. The sequence goes on along the minus strand of NC_081413.1, from coordinate 461,807,907 downwards.
TAGATTGAATTTTGAATGAATTGGGAATGTTAAGTTGATCCCCTCTTCCTTGTTTGATTTGGAAAGGAAATTGATTGAATTATGTACTGCAAAAGTGACAAAGAATCAATTATAACTTGAGATTGGAATATGGGATGAAGTTGTGCACCTGGATCTAGCAATAAAATGTCGAGATGAAGTTGCCCTGTGAATTTGATGAAAAGTTGCCCAGAACATGGCGGGAATGTACACGGTCCTCCGAAAAATCCGCAAAATGAGAAGTGTTTTTCCGCCTCTACAAATGAATCCTGAATCTGAAAGTACAGCTACGCACCTGCAACCTACACACAGATTAGAGAGGAAAATGGGTTTGGATTGGGGGTTTTCCTTAGGTTGAACCCCAGTTTTGGAATTAACCATGTAATGAAAGAAAGTATTTGCAAGTAGATGTAAATGAAAGATTGAATTATAACTCACCTCAAGGGAGGTTGTAGTAGCAATGTTGATAGAAATGCTTATGTGGAATTGAATGTTGGAATCAATCTCCTCTTCAATGGTTGAATCCTTGACTTGAATGCAACACTTTGCTTTGAATGGAGACTTGAGAATGCTCAATGCTAGAAAATAATGCTTGAATGCTCTTGAATGCTTGATCGCTTGTGAATTTCCCACTCATCCAACTTATGCAAATGAAAGAGCACATGCCCCCTTAAATAAATGTTGGTGGATTTAAATTTCATCACGGGCCGACATTGGGGGAGTTACCCGCCCAAGGCACAACCAACAATGCAACCCTCGGAAGGGTCCTCCCCCAAAATAGGGTAGGGACAAGGGCGCCATGCCCCTGTCCTACCTTTTTCTCCAGGGCAGAGTGTGGACAAGGTGATGTAGAGGCCAAGGAAGAAGTTGTTTCTGGAAGTCGAGCAATCTTCGGTCTCTGATCTGGCTAGAGGATTTGAGTTCGCATGCATGAGGACCCTAATGCAATTGAAAATTGCTAGGATCACAATTTAATGACACTATAGATGTGATAAGGGGTCATATGTGGTCCTAAGGAGTCACACATGTGTTAGAACACATGTGTGAGCCCTTAGGACCACATATGACCCCTTAGGACACTATTGAGTCCTCGAGGGTATGTTGTATGCACTAGGAAGTTTTAAGAGGTCATATGTAGTCCTAAGGGGTCACATGTGTGACCCCCTTAGGACCACATAGGACCCCTTAGGACACTATGTGATCCTATTTGGTCAAATTGCATACTAAGGGGTACATTTTACACACTAGGATGTTATAAGGGGTCATAAGTGGTCCTAAGGGGTCACGCATGTGTTAGAAAACATACGTGACCCCTTAGGACCACATATGACCTACACATTAGGATGTTATAAGGGGTCATATGTGGTCCTGAAGGGTTGGGCATGTGTGTTAGAACACGTGTGACCCCTTAGGACACTATTGGGTCCTCAAGGGTATGTACAAGTACAAACTAGGATGTTATAAGGGGTCATATGTGGTCCTAAGGGGTCACACATGTGTTCTAACACATGTGTGACCCCTTAGGACCACATAGGACACCTTAAGACCAAATAGGACCCCTTAGGACATTGTGTGATTCAATGTGGTCAAATTGGGTCCTGAGGGGTACATTGTACACACTAGGATGTTATAAGGGGTCATAAGTGGTCATAAGGGGTCACGCATATGTTACAACACATGTGTGACCCCTTAGGAGCACATATGACCCCTTAAGACACTATTAGGTCATCAGGGGTATGTACAAGTACACACTGGGATGTTATAAGGGGTCATATATGGTCCTAAATGATCACACATGTGTGACCCCTTAGGACCACATAGGACCCCTTAGGACACTATGTGATCCTATGTGGTGAAATTGGGTCCTAAGGGGTAAATTGTACACACTAGGACGTTATAAGGGGTCATAAGTGCTCCTAATGGGTCACGCATGTGTTAGAACACATGTGTGACCCCTTAGGACCACATATGACCCCTTAAGACACTATGTGATCCTAAGGGGTATGTTGTACATAGTAGGATGTTATAGGGGGTCATATGTGGTCCTAAGGGGTCACGTGACCCCTGTCACGCATGTGTTAGACCCCTTAAGACAACATATGAACCCTTAGGACAATATTGGGTCCTCAGGGGTATGTAAAAGTACACTAGGATGTTATAAGGGGTTATATGTGGTCCTAAGGGGTCACGCATGTGTTTTAACACATGTGTGACACCTTAGGACCATATAGGACCCCTTAGGACACTATGTGATTCTATGTGGTCAAATTGGGTCCAAAGGCGTACATTGTACATACTAGGATATTATAAGAAGCTATAAATGGTCCTAAGGGATCATGCATGTGTTAGAACACATGCGTGACCCCTTAGGACCACATATGACCCCTTAGGACACTATATGTTGTACATAATAGGATGTTATAAGGGGTCATATGTGGTCCTAAGGGGTCATGCACTGTTAGAACACATGTGTGACCCCTTAGGACCACATATGACTACTTAGGACACTATTGGTTCCTAAGGGGTATGTTGTACACACTAGGATGTTTTAAGGGGTCATATGTGGTCCTAAGGGGTCACACTTGTGCTCTAACACATACGTGACCCCTTAGGACCACATAGGACCCCTTAGGACCACATAGGACCCCTTAGGACACTATGTGGTCGTATGTGGTCAAATTGGGTCATAAGGGGTACATTTTACACACTAGGATGTTATAAGAGGTCATAAGTGGTCCTAAGGGGTCACGCGTGTATTAACACATGCATGACCCCTTAGGACCACATATGACAGCTTAGGACACTATGTGATCCTAAGGGTTATGTTGTACACATTAGGATGTTATAAGGGGTCATATGTGGTCCTAAGGGGTCACACATGTGTTATAGCACATGCGTGACCCCTTAGGACCACATATGACTCATTACGACACTATTGGGTTCTCAAGGGTATGTACCTAGGATGTTATAAGGGATCATATGTGGTCCTAAGGGGTCACGCATGTATTCTAACACATATGTGATCCCTTAGGACCACATAGGACCCCTTAGGACCACATAGGACCCCTTAGGATACTATGTGATTCTATTTGGTCAAATTAGGTCTTAAGGGGTACATTGTACACACTAGGATGTTATAAGGGTTCATAAGTGGTCCTAAGGGGTCACACATGTGTTAGAACACATGTGTGACCCCTTAGGACCACATATGACCCCTTAGAACACTATGTGATCCTATGTGGTCAAATTGGGTCCTGAGGGGTACACTCTACACACTAGGATATTATAAGGGGTCATATGTGGTCCTAAGGGGTCACACATGTGATATAACACATGTGTGACCCCTTAGGACCACATATGACCCCTTAGGACACTTTTGGATTCTAAGGGGTATGTTGTACACATTAGGATGTTATAAGGGGTAACATGTGGTCCTAAGGGTTCAGGCATGTGTTAGAACACATGTGTAACTCCTTAGGACCACATATGACCCCTTAGGACACTATTGGGTCCTAAGGGCTATTTTGTACACACTAGGATGTTTTAAGGGATCATATGTGTTCTTAAGGGGTCATGCATGTGTTAGAACATGTGCGTGACCCCTTAGGACCATATATGACCCCTTAGGACACAATGTGATCCTTTATGGTCCTAAGGGGACATATGTGGTCTTAAGGGGTTCTAAGGGCTCATGTTGTGTGGACTAGGATGTGAAAAGGGGTCATACAGGTTCTATTTTTTGTAATGTTTAAATTTATTATCTAAGTTTTCTAATGTTTTTCTAAGTTTTAATTTATTATTTAATTTTTGTAACATTTTAATTTATTATCTAATTTTTCTAACATTTCCCTAAGTTTTAATTTTTCTAATGTTTTTCCTAACGTTTTTCTAAGTTTTAAATTAGTACCTTAGTTTCTAAGTTTTTCCTAACATTTTTTAAAAATGTTGAAAAAAATAATACATATACAATTATTTAATTAAAAAATAAAATTAACGTTAAATTAAAACATTAAATTAAGTTTTCTAACATTTTTCTAAGTTTTAATTTTGGTAAAGTTTTTCTCAAAAATTTCAAATGTTTTTCTATTTTTTAATTTAGTATCTATGTTTTCTAAATTTTTCCTAATGTTTTACTAAAAAGATGAAAAAAATAATAAAATATAATTATTTAATTAAAAAACAAATTATTTATTATTTTTTAAATAAATTTAATAAAAAAATTTAAAAACCATAAAAAAATATATATTATTAAACAAGAAAAAGAGTTATTTTGTGCACCTAGAACAACGTAGATCGAATGACGATGGCTAAGGAGCGTTCGTTGTTGCTGACAAGGCACAATGATGCAATGTCCACATAGGGTTCACTCTAACCCCCTTAGTGGACCTAGATGCCAAGTCAAAATGACAGTTGAAGTATCATTTTCGGCTTATATAGATAGTTTAAAAAAACTGTTTTTTATTGAGTTCGCTCAAAGGGGGGGTTCGAGTGAACCTAATAAAAATAAATATTTTATTGGGTTTGAGTGAACCCGAAATCGCAATAGGGTTTGCTCGAACCTGAATCTACTCGGGGTTCGAGCGAACCTCCAAGGGTAGTTCGTTCGAACACTCCTAGTTCATACGAACCGATCAAACAAGAATTTTCCCCACCCCACAAATTTCGTTCATGGGTAAAAGTGGAGACCATTAATGTGGGATCACCTTATAGGAATAATAAAAACCACAATGCATTTGTCATTTTTCAATGTGCATAAAGTATTCCTCATACTTATAGAATATAGTCAATTTGATTATAGATAATATGATTTTTCATGAATATGAGTATGAATAATTTATCATGTTCCTTAAAATCTCACTTAATAGACACTTGAAGCAAATCCTGCTATATAACTTGAGTTCCTGCATTTCCCAAAATCTAAATATTATTGATCCAACCCATCTTGCGTTTATATGGAGACTTAGGACAAAAGAACTGTAAAATAACAATCCACAAACCCTTCAAGCACTAATGAAATATCAGTAGTAAACCATCCTATCATTCTTGAATCCAATAAAAAAGAAATCGAATGGTCCACTTGGCATAACTACCATTCTTGTCTGGTACAAGCTATGCGATGTCTAAATTAAAAAGGCGTTTATCTACTAGGGGAGCACAAAGAAAACCATGGTCTCTGAACACTTGTTATATATAAATTACACAAGAGGAGTGCTCACATCTTTGAAGTATTCTAGAAACCACACCGAACTTCTGCAAATAATACAGATTAGTGAAGGTACCAAATCAACTGGGAATGAAAATGATTTGTGTGCATAGAGGACCTCATCAAGTATATGGTGCAGAATACTTGAAAGAGAAAGGAACTCAGATGACGCATTAAGTACAACATGTAAGAAAAGACTTTATCAACCATACAGTGCCTTAATTGAAGTAAAATGTGTATGAAGGATAAGTCCCATTTACTTTTCTATTGATATTAGGTGTCCTGCAATAGCACGAGTCATGATCATCTTAGTTAAGAGATTATCAAACTCACAATCTCTTCATGAGCATCTTCTATAATGAGAAGTGTTATTGTGCTTCCTTTACCTGTTAGATAGAACCAGATATTTGAGCCACCTTTGTTGAGGAATGGAAGAATGGGAAACAATGGTGATCACCAAATACAACAATGTGATATTAATTTTGGAGGGCTAAATACAGCAAACCGAGTCTACAATGGGTCGAAGGAACAGTTTAGAGGGTTAATTTCAAATAATCAACTCACCACCTTTCATCAGTATGGCTGTGTCTATTCTGGCTCCAAAATGATCGAATCTGTCAGACTAACAAGATGTGTTATGCATTCTCAGTCGTCAGATAGAAAATCTACTCGCGTGTTAGTTGCGTCGTACCACTTTTTGGAACCAGAATAGATGCGTCCCACCAGTCTATATAGACCAACGATGGGGAGAACTGAATGATGACTAATCATGGGAAGACCATACGTGAAGTCTGCTAGTTGGCTTATTGGTGTACCTTATCTTTTCATAGGATTTACTTTCTCTATAAAATGATAAATGATAAAGACTATTTAAAAGATATAACTAGTAATGATATCAGATTTTCACAATCTATTATGTTCATAGTTTGCAATTTCTAAATTTGATTGTATGAGAGTTTTTACATCAACTTTTCAGATCACACTCTTTGTACAAAGAATATGACTCTTCTTTTTAAATGATACACGTCTCCTTCAAAAATGACATTCTTTTGAAAATTAAATCTAACCTCTTAAAAACTATACAAACTGATTTTTTTAAGAAATCAAATTTCATTAAAGAGTGATTCTAATTTGTTATCAACATGATATGATTCTATCAATTTTATCCTCTTTAGAAAAGTCTCATCTTTCCAACTTTTTACAAAGGACTGAATTTATTAAAAGGAGAATATGTTGGATATAATGTCAAAGTGTATCAAGATCTAAGTGTACTTGAGCTCATTTAATAACTTTATATTATTATAAAACATTTAAATTTTATCAATTGTATACTTAGAAAGGGGTATTTTTTTAAATGAGATTTTAATGGATATTCTTATAAATTGTTTTCAAATGGTCCTTTTTTATAATTATTAGATTATGTTACTTTTTATACATAAAAAATGTCATATAAAAATGAATGAATATAAATAATTTATAATATAAGCATGATTTTTTGTTTATTTAAAAATAATAGACTAAAACATAATTAGTCATGCATGTGGTTCAAAATATATTGTGTTACTTATTGTGATTATAAATTAATATACACTATCAATACCCTAAAAAGTGAAAAATGAAATGACAATTTTTAAAATAAAAGAAAAGGGACACTAGATATATTACAAAAATAGCCTTACACATTTTGATATTTGCTATTACATAACAGCCAAAAGGTAGACATAAAAGATTTCATAAGTTGTGAGAAAACCCAACATTAAGACTAGCAGCCACTACAAAAAAACCAGAACCAAATGAAAACCAAAAATAAAATCTAAACACTAAACAACACAAGATTGAAACCAACAAACACTAAAATGCCACCTTAGTAGACATGAACAAATGGTATACAAAGAAGAGATTTTAATAGCTTGCCACTCTTGGCTAAGCTCCTTAACTTTATCTCAAAAAGAGGGTCTTTTAATCATACCCTTAGTAGTAGTAATAGCATGGGACTCCAAGTTACCCATAACAATACTACTAAACAACTCCAAAGAAGTACCAATCATAATCTTTGTCGACCTCTTCCACTTGGCGTGCCTTCGCTCAAGCTCTTCCTAGAGAACATGCACAGAAACCAACATATATCTCACCATATCTCTACTATAAACCACAATCTCTTCCAAAAAAATTCTCAATGTCTCCTAATTTTCCTAGATAGAAGAGATTGCCCTTATTATTTCCTTTCCTTCTTCCTATGAGATCACCTTAGCACTCAAGGCTTTGACCTCTACATCCAAATTGTCCCATCTAATGATTCTCTCTGTCATATCATTAGCAGTAATCCAAACTATATCATCTTTATTCTTTGTAGACCAATTACCAACCCTCACCTTTGCCTCAACTAGAGCCTCCAGTCCATTATTTTTTTATTTTTGCAATGTGAAGTTGGGACAGGAGCCATCAAATGATTTTATTTTTCTTATTATAGGTGATACAAAGTTCATTGAATATGTCTATCACCTCTGGAAAAACCCAAATCACTAGGGGATGAAACAAAGGAGGGGGAGGGGAACCTAGGGTTGATGATGAAGGATTAGGGGTTGACATAGAAACATTAGGGAGGGAGTTATCTAAGGTCCATTCAAAGGCAGTAGTCTAGGAGAAAGAGGAGTCCTCCGAGATGACCTCCTTAATGTGATATGCATAAATAGTTATTAGATTAACAATGCAATAGTTACTAGATTATAATTATTTCAAATGAGATATGAATATATAAAGCATATAATATATAATTTTTAAAAACCCTATATTAGAACAATAGACGATGATTAAAACCCTATATTAGAACAATAAACGATGATGACGATGATGAAGATGATGATGATGATGATGATGATGATGATGATGATGATGATGATGATGACGACGACAACGACGACGACGATGATGATGATGATGATGATGATGATGATGATGATGATGATGATGATGATGATGACGATGATGACGATGATGATGATGATGATGATGATGATGATGATGATGATGATGATGATGATGATGATGATGATGATGATGATGATGATGATGATGATGATGATGAAGACGATGATGATGATGATGATGATGATGATGATGATGATGACGACGATGATGATGATGATGATGATGATGATGGTGATGGTGATGATGATGATGATGATGATGATGGTGATGATGGTGATGATGATGATGGTGATGGTGATGATGGTGATGATGATGATGATGATGATGATGATGATGATGATGACGATGATGATGATGATGACGATGATGATGATGATGATGATTATGATGATGATGATGATGATGATGATGATGATGATGATGATGATGATGATGATGATGATGATGATGATGATGATGATGATGATGACGAGGATGATGATGATGATGAGGATGAGGATGATGATGATGAGGATGATGATGATGATGATGATGATGATGATGATGATGATGATGAGATGATGATGATGATGATGATGATGATGATGATGATGATGATGATGATGATGATGATGATGATGTTAGGTAAACAACCCACATAGATGGTTTAATAAATGCTACAATGATTAGATTGATGCATTTGTGATCTAATTAAACAACTTATCAAAACTATTTAGTTAAATGCAACAAGTGGTGATGCAATGTACACATGCTAAGTTAAATGTATATGTGATCTTGCTAATGAGTTTTAATTAAATACAAGATGATCTTTCTAGCATGACACGTATAATACTAAACTATATGATAACACAAATAATGTAATTTCTTAATTTCTGAAAAAGAAATTATAAAATGAATCCAAGACAAGAAAAAAAATTTCATGAAAGAAGCAATGTACACTAAATAGAAGGAGAATCTAACTCTCTAACATAACACGATTTAAATATGAAAATTCCAGCATACCATTTAATAAAGAAGGAAGAAAGAATATTAAGCGTAGTATATATGTAAGTGCATAGCATTAATGAGGTACTTGAGAGGTGTACCATCTATTTCTACTAATATCTAGGCACTCAATCCATAGACTTTAGTGATGATGTATGGTCCTAACCAATGTGGGCTAAAATTTTCTTTCTCATCTAGTAGAGTATTTATGTTGTGTTGATTCGCATAGGGCACCAAGTCACCAACTAAAAAGAAATATTGAATAAGACAGTCGTTATAGCTTCATTATATTGTCTTTTGATAGGCTTGAATATTTTTTAGATTATTTGTACACTATTCATCAAGAATTTCATTGCAAGTTGTTGAAGGTGTTTTTCTCTATAATAAATTTTATCAAGGATTTACTTGAAAGCAACTCACAATTAAGGAACAACAAATTCTTAAGGCATAATTACATTGATGCCACAACAAGATTATAAGGAGTAGTACCCGTAGTTGTACTAATACTACTTTGGTAGGCCCATAAAGTATAGAAAAATCAAATATGTCAATCCTTACCTTGTTTGTTAACATTTTTACAAAGCATTGGCTCAATTATCTTATTAGAAGATTTGACTTGACAATTTGATTGAGGATGATATGGAGTAGAAAAGTGATTTTGAATGTGAATTTTTTTGAGGAAAATATTCACATAATTATTTTTAAATGATGTATCATTATCCAAAATAAAATTGGAAGGTAAACCAAATTGAAAAAGGATATTTTCAAGGATCAATATACAATTTACTTCAATAGTCATAGATTGAAGTGGAATAGCTTCAATCCATTTCTTACAGTAATTTGTAGTTGTCATGATGATTGTATGTCCTTGATCAGAAGGAGGAGATATTTTACCAATAAGATCTAAAGCCCAGAAGGAAAATGGCCAAGGATCAACTTGGTTTTTAAGTTGCTAGGTAGGAGAGCGAATCAAATTGTTGTGTTGTTAACATTCAGGGAACTCTTTGAAAAAGGAAAACAAATATTTCTTCATAGATTTCCAATAGTAATCCATTTCAAGCAATTTTTCAACCAAATATTTACCACCAAATGCCCCCCACCCCCCCACAAGCATCTGAATGGACTTACTCAAGGGCAATAGTGATCTTTGATTTATTGAGACAATGGAGGAGAAGACCACTATAGCCTCTTCTATAGATAACATTAGATATTTAATAATGTAACATTCAAAAAGCTTGTGAATTCAAGCTCTAGTATTCTTAGTTGTAGAATGATCTAGAAAGGTACCATTACATAAATACCAAATGATATGGGATTACCACTAATTAGAATCCATGTTAAAAAAAAATGAGCAACTTCACTAGAGATATTAGAAATAGTTAGTGAGGTGAGATTATGAATGATAAATTGTTAATCCACAAATGGATCATCAAGAGATGTAAGGGAAGAAGCACCTTCCATTGCAACTGCATGTCAAAATTATTTTTGTACAGTATAGGATCGATGGTGTAAGAAGCAAACTTATTTAACAGTAATAAGACTAAGTCATGATATTGAGAGAGTTTACTTTTTTTTATTGATAATTTTGTGTTAATTTTCTTATTATCAATCACGATTCACCAAAGATATGGAAGTCCTTAATTTTACAAGATAAAGCCTCACTAAACTAGTTATAAGGGTTTAATACTTAGAAATGTTGTTGGTACATAAGAAAATAAGATAATAGGATAGAGGAATTCACTTTCTTAAAGGAGGTACTAATATGACACTAGCACAAGAGCCAGTTCAACATCTAGAACTATTAAAGAATATTTCTCATGTCTTATTCACATCCATGGGAGAACAATATCATCAAAAAATGTGTCTTGATTAGGAAGTGTGAAGGGTGAAGGAGCATCAGCTAAGTGGTCAATTAAAGATTGGCCTTTAATTTCTTTTTGAGAAACAAAATTAAGGTCAAATTCAGTTAACAACCTAACCCATTTGGCTAAGCATTATGAAGGATATATTTTAGAGAAAATATGCTTCAACAAATAAATTTTATGAGAATATGCATTTCAACATTAAGAAGATATTTTTAAAGTTTTTGAGTTGCAAAAATAAGAGCAAGAAATTATTTCTCAATTGTAGTGTATCAAAACTCATAATTGACTAAACTATGGCTTATGTATTATACAGTACATTCTTTACCATTGTCATCTTGTTGTCCCAACAAGGCTATTATTTAAGATGGAAAATGGGACAAGGTAAGATTGACCCACTTTCGCACACAATCATTGGAATACAATGTCACAAAAGGGTTAATTATACTTGACTAACTCTTGTCAAGAGATCCAAATGATACCTAAGGGCTTCTATTCCTTTCATGCTTTGGAAAGTGAATGATTTTGGAATGATATCAAACTAGGATCTAAGTATGAGACAATAAAAATTTGAAATGCTAAAATAGACCGATACATAAAAAGAAGCTTCACAATAGGTATAGAAATGAGCAAAGAGTATAGAGGTGCATATGCATTTGGAATCTGAAGTTGGTTTCAATAGACAAGGTTGGTCAGAACATCTGTATATTCCAACTATTGCATAGCAACCTAGATCTAACTTCTTGATATCTAGAATTGAGGTCCTGTCAAATCTAGAGTTATTTCCTAAGAACATTGTCACCCTGGTAGCCCTTGTCCAGATAAGGGTTCCCCACACACCCTTATCTGGGGTGTCCCTATCTATGCTTGATGTCATGCTTTGCCTCTACTTCCTAAACACCTTCTGACATTTCAATCTCTGCCAAAAACCTATAACTATACACAACTTGTGTTTGGGTTGTTTATTGGGGTTTGCCTAGGTCAAACATGGTTTTGGAATTAACCCTTGAATTAAATTGAAATTGAATTGGAAATAATTGAATTGAAATGACTGACTTAATTGATTATACCTTCAATGATGAAGCAATATCCTTAGTGTTTATGGTAAAAATGGAAACAGCAATATTGAAAGACTAAATGAATTCAACCGCAAAACCCTAGCCTAACAACAACAAAGATCCACCATAACATATGAAGATTACCTAAGACAATGCAAATCAAATGAATACACAAAGATTATACCATCACATGTCCAATAGGGTTTGGATCTCCATTCTTCCTATCTCCATTGATCTTGCTTGATATATTTTCTCTGAGATTTTATGTGTGCACAAGAGCTCAACAAAGAATGGAAATGTGGTTGCAAGTAGGCTTGATCGCATATGAAAATTTGAAAGCGTCGATTAGTCGGGGGTTGATAATGATGGAAGCATCTCCTTATATAGAAGACACTATAATAAATGGAGGGATAAGATTGAGAGGTGTAAAAGATAAATGGCCGGCTAAGATTAGAGGGTAGGTAGAGAAAATAAGAAATTAATGAGAGGGTAGGTAGTGTAGGAATTAAGAGATGAATGACATCTGTGATGGGTAGAAAAGGATAATGAATTAATTAAATAAATAAAGATTTAATTAATTAATAGAGGAAGTGGGGTCAATTAAATAAATAAAGTATTTATTTAATTTAGAAAAAGGATAATTTAAATAAATAAATGTATTTATTTAAATGAGAAATAAGGCTAGAAGAGGATAAATGAATTAATTAGAAAAATAAAGATTTATTTAATTAATAGAAGAATTAGGTTAAATTAATTAAATAAATAAAATATTTATTTAATTAGACAGGACAATTTTAGGTGTCTACATTTTGCCCCTCTTTGAGACAATGCGGCTTGTCGCGTTGTTTCAAAGAAGATAAGATGAACTGATACAAAGTTGCCCCAAGATGGGAATGATATGCCCCCTCGAGAGATTGGATGAAAATGTCTAAAAAGATCACAGACAATCTCTTGATAAGAAAGAAAGGCTAGAAAGGACTGACCGGATGGAGTGACAGAGTCACAGGATAAAGAAGACTGAATAGGGCTAGGGCTAGGGCTAGGGCTAGGCTAGTCTATAAGATAGACTACAAGGGGAAAACATCCTCATTGTCATCCACACATCCAAGAGATCAGAGTGCAGAGAGAGCAGAGAGAAGTCAGCAGCGATGGCTTGGTGCATAGATTCGATCGCATTCACCAATTTCAGAGGCCAGTAGATGCAGGAGAGTCGGTAAGTACCACAAAACCTCCTTTTACTTTGGTGCATTAATTGTTGTCATAAATGCATGTTAGGTAGGTAATAAATGCACTTTAGGTATGTCAAGCAGGGGGAAAAATGCTAAGGCATATCTACATTGGTGCCAGGTGCATCTAGGTAGGCTAGGCGCGTCTGTGTTTGTGTCAGGCGCATTTATGAATGTAGTAGCGTTTGTGTTCAATGCGAGCGCATCTATGTCTTGTAGGCATTTTTATGTAGGACAAGTGTGTTTGGGCAGAGCAAAGGCACGTATGTGTCATTCAAGTGTATTTGTGCAGAGCAGACATGTATGTGCAATATGTAAGCGTGTTTATGTCATGAATGTGTGTTTATGTCTTCAAGGCCAAATCAGCAGTTCTGTGATGGACCTACGTTGTCGATTGGATAAGTTGTTGAGAGGATGCACTCAAGAAGGTCCTCTAGGGAAGACTAGAATAGTAGATAGGGATAGGATTGACAATTATGTGATAGAACATACATTGCCAATTAGGAAAGTACTCAAGAGGATACACTCAAGTAGAGGCCCTAGGATATGATCAAAGCAGCACTTTGTGATGAACAGGGAATGCTACTAGGATAAAAAGAAGTAATTTGTGATGAACAGGGAGTACTAAAAAGAGCAGCACTTTGTGATGAATAGGGAATGCCACTAGGATAGAAAGAAATACTTTGTGATGGACAAGGAGTACTACAAAGAGCAGCACTTTTTGATGAACAGGGAATGCCACTAGGATAGAAAGAAGTACTTTGTGATGAACGGGGAGTACACAAAGAGAAGCACTTTGTGATGAACAGGGAATGCCACTAGGATAGAGTGCCATATGATAGATATAAGCACTAGGATAAAAAGAAGCACTTTGTGATGAACAGGGAATGCCACTAGGATTGACACTGATGATTTGCTTGACTGTAGGAGGACCTATCGATGCTGGAGTCATGGGAAAGATTCCCTTTGACTTAGAGTTTGTGAGAAGAGCTAACACTCGAGGAGAGAGCAACAATTGAGGCTATGGGCCTGCGACATATTCTGTATGTGCCTGAGTTTCAGGTAAACATGGGGTTGCAGATTGATTTAGCTGAGAGATGGCACTTAGAGACATGCACATTTCATTTGTCGATGGATGAGATGACAGTCACCTTGGAGGATGTATATAGGATATTGAGAATACCAATCGATGGGGAGTTGGTTCCTTACGATTGAGATAGAGAGAGTGATGCACTAAGATGAGTGTTTCAAGATCTAGGACTAGAGATGAGGGTTCGACATGTGGCTTGGGATACCATGACACAGACAGGATTGGCGCTACCAATGGTGTTGGTAGGAGTGATCAGTGGGTTCATGTGTCCGAATAGGGCAACACGAGGGTCGGCAGTGGGATGGGGAGGGACATTGGAGACATTGGTGACAGAGCACACCAGGTTTGCATGGGGACCGTGTCTGCTAGCACACTTGTATTATGAGATACATCATTTTGTGTATCATGGGTCAGCAGGATTGGGATGCGGGATGACATTGCTACAGGTATCAGTATATGAGCATCTGTCGGTTACACGACTGATACATTTCAGAGGCAGAGGACATGGGCATAGCTATGTTCACTTATATGATATGATTACGTCTCGGCCATGGATTGGGAGATTGGAGCATTTGCATTGAGTGATTGGCGAGATAGATAGTGTGGTATGGAGGTTGTACTGGGATTGTGAGGAGTGGGAGGAGGATGCAGTGGAGCTGCCATATGTATTCAGGAGTAGATATCTGATTGTTCGGACACCCTATGTTATTATGAGGCAGTTGGTAGATAGGGTGGGTAGGCAGTTTAGTAGGATATAGTGGATTTCATGGGGGTCAGGGATGTATGCATGGACAGTGAGAGATCAGCTACACTTGGGTCCATTATTGTCTTATGATCAGGCAGTGACACAACTAGTAGAGATGATTCCCTTGCCTTGGGATATGTAGGTAGATAAAGAGGATGCAGGCATGGATGCAGAGTATAGTGCATATTGGGGAAAGCATTTTTTTTCATGACTAATGGATCTAGGGGAGCCGATAGATGGAGAGGGTGGAGGTGATGGAGATGATAGTGGAGATGGTGGAGGTAGAGGCTGACGGAGGAGGCGGGGTGTAGTAGTAGAGAGCAGAGAGGGCAGAGAGCAGATGCAGGCTTAGCAAGCTCACATAGTGAGGGGCAGAGGTGGATTGCCTTTATAGGTGCCAGCAGCACAGGTTCCCAAATAGGTACAAGCTCCTAGACAAGTATAGGGATGGGGATAGAAGCAGCCATAGGGATGGGGTGAGGGGAGAGAGGAGGAGGATGAGCTACTATCCTTGAGGGAGATCTTCCAGGGATAGGCAGATGAGATCCATGATCTCGAGAGGGAGACATCTATGCTCAAGAGACAACTGATGGACACTAAGTGGGAGAGGGATCAGGCTATTCAGCGCTATACAGAGGCTGAGACAACACTGAGGGCAGGGAGGCAGGCAGTAGAGGACACAAGGGCCAGATACGCCTATATTCTATGGGTAGTGGAGGAGATAGCCTACTGGAGAGACCTATATTATGGAGTGGTGCCACCATATCAGCAGGCTAGGAGCTTCCAGAGACCATCACAGATTGCAACGACCACTGGAGGGAGAGACAGGAGACAGGCGTCTAGTGGTGTGGTCATGGATCCTCCACCACCACCAGATAGAGGGGGTGGGAGAGATGATCCTAGGGCGGGTCCTTCCAGGGCTCAGACTCCGTCGAGGCCAAGTGGCTCCAAGGGATGGAGTTCATCATAGCCTTAAAGTGCTCCCTATGTATCATTTTTGTACCATTTTGTATGATGACACCTTCAGGTGATTGTAGCCATATGATTTTTGACATCATTGTATCATGACACTTGATTTTTGAGATATATATGAGATGATTCATCTTTGCGGAAGCAATATGCATGTGTACCTATGTGATGCTTATATATGTCTTATGGTGTATGTTTCTATGTGATGCTTATGATATGGATGTAAATATGTATATGATGGAATGCAATATTTTGTGTTCTTTTATGTTTTTTAATATGTTATGCAAATGCAAATGTGAATGTATGAAATGTAGATGCAAATAACTATTTACATGATGAAAATGTAAAATGTGCTAATATGTGTTGAGTGTAGGATGTGATGCAATTTTGATATCTATATGTATCTATGAAATGCAAACTACATTAAATTCAAATATTTTTGGCACGTCATTATACTCAGTCATGTGAGAACAGGCTATACGGACTCAAGAAGGATGATGAAGGTCAATCAAGAAAGGCGGATGGAAGATAGAAGATATGGAAGTGAAAGAGATTCTTGTGCATTATCATCATTGAGCTTTATTATGGGAAATAGGTTATGACAATCCAAATATATGTTCGACCCAAAAAAAATTGTACCCATTTGCATTGAGATTAGACAATCACAAACAAGGAATGCCCCAGTTCATACTAGACTCATAGTGTCCTCATATCCTTGGATAAATCATAGAATTACTAAGAGACAATCCATAGACAACAAAGAAAAATAGGTGACGATACCCCATCCTTGCCTTTCTAGTCAAAGATATCCTAGAGATAAATTCTTTAGTCAGAGACATCCCAAGAAAGCTAAAAGACATGTCACCAGAAATATAAAATCAAAAGAAAACCAAGACTCAACACCAACATCCACTGTATTCCTCAATTTTAGTGTCTCTTGTCACTTGCATAAGTCTTATTTGATTGTGGTCACAATGTTTTCGTTCACAAAAGGATAGATAGCACTGAACCATAATGTTGTCTAAGTCTATTGAAAGATTTGATTTGTTCAAGCTCATTGTTGTTGTTGTGTCTCATCTCAAACTGACTGAATCCATGCAACTGATACTTTATTGTAGAGAAGATGGAACATTATTGTGGATGGCGATGCAAATGTTGCTTTATTGTGGATTGTGCGCAGATAGAATGAAGAAAACTGGAAGAAATTGTACTCCTGAAAACGTGTGATGCTCTTAGTTCCACACCCATCACTAGACGTAGGATTTGCCTTAGCCACATATAGGAGCTGATTTATTATGGATGGAAAGGTTTTGAGTGTGTGCAAAGTGAAAGGATGAGGTTGAATACTGAAGGAGGGAGGAGAAATGTCTCTACACATGGCACCAGTAACCTGATTTTCACCATGGTACTTGCCCAAGGCACCACCAAAGTGGTTTTCACCGTTGGACAAATTTATTTCTATTTTACTTTTTTTTTTTTTTTCAATTTTTTTGTGTCACAAGGTGCCTGTTTGCTAGGTTTTCACCAAGTAACAATTTTTTATTTTTATGATTTTTTGTATTTTTGAATTTTTTTTATTTTTTTGTATTTTGGAATTAGGATACTCTGAAGAGCTATGTGTAAAACCTGCGAAGGTGCATTCTATTGATAGGATCCTCCAAAGGTTTGCCATCTAGAGTTGAGAGTTGATATGCACCAGATCCATAGGCTATTGTAATGATGTAAGGACCAAGCCAATTCAGTTCAAACTTGCCCTTCTTCTCTCTGACTTGTTGATTTTGGGGATTTTCTTTGAGAACTAAGTCACCTACCTCAAATGTACAAGGATTCACTTTATGATTCTAACTGTGACTCATTCATTGTTGATAAGCCTTGAGATGATTAAAAGCAGTTTGTCTTCGTTCATCCAATAGTTCTAGTTCTTGCAAGTGAGAGACCCTGTAGTCTTCATCATTGATAATGTTTTGCAAAGAGACTCGTAAATATAGTAACTTGACCTCAATAGGAAAGATAGCTATAGTGCCATAGACAAGTGAATAAGGTGTGGCTCCTGTAGGTGTGCGAACACTTGTGCGATAACCCTAAAGTGCGAGATTAAGTTGGATATGCTAATTGCGGCCAGCATCATCGATTATCTTTTTGAGGATTTTAAGGATAGTTTTATTAGATGCCTCATCTTGACGGTTACCTTGGGGGTAATAGGGCATGGAGAAATGGTGGGTAATATGGAAGCAGTCACAAAGCTCATGAACATCTTGATTTTTGAAGGGACATCTATTATCGGTGATTATGAAAATGGGAAAACCGTACTGATAAATGATGTAGTTGAGAATGAGTGTAGCAATCTATTTTCCAGTGACTTGTGTAAGAGGCATGGCTTTGATCCATTTTGTGAAATACTTTGTGGTCGTGATGATGAATTTGTGGCCATTGGAAGAAGGAGGGTGAATCTTGCCTATGAGATTGAGTCCCCACTAGCAAAAGGGCCAAGGAGTTGCAATCGGTTGAAGTTCTTGTCAGCGATTACTTTAGTGGTGAATATTCACCAATAGCGAATTTTTCACATTGGCCCTATCAAAAATGGTGAATATTTTGTACCGTATGAGGGTGGCCATGTCACCAGAACATTATCAATTTCTGTCAACATCAAGGCCCGATCACCATATGTTTTATGCAATTAAATGTTTCTATGCGATGATTTCGCCAATACAATATATGGTGGACGCACGGTAAATTTAATTATTTTTCCTACACTCTCTGAGGTTGCCTTAATAGATGACCTTAATTCGCCTATAGGCATGTGAAGATTTGTTATCCGAGGGGACCCAATTCACCTGACATCTTGCCGACGCGTGTCTCCAGTCACCCCAACTTTTGCCAACTATATTGTATTCGCTATTCGCCTATTATTTGGACGACCTATAATTGCCTCAAAAATTACGTAAGTCATATTTGGACGACCTATAATTGCCTCAAAAATTACATAAGTCATATTTGGATGACCTATAATCGCCTCGAAAATTACATAAGTTGTGTTATAATTACATGGGATTCACCAAATATTTGTATACTGGTAAATTCCCACGGAATTCGCCATATAAGGATTGGTATAAATACATGCAAAGATCAGATCTATCTCAAGACAATCTGGTGGGTTCTAGGCTCTGAATTCTGATCAATAGCAAAGTTTTAGACCAAAGAAAATCATTGTTGTTGACTGTATTGGCGACTGTTTGTTACCTAAAGCCTAAAGGTGAGTGATCATATTTTTGAACTGGTATATTATACATTATAGTCTATTATTGCTTCTTTAGCAAATTGATATTTTTTTGGCAGCCTTTATTTTGTTGGAGATGTCGAACAAGAAGAGGGGTAGGAAACCTGAATGTGGGGAAGGCCAGGAGAGGCCAACAAAAAGCAGAACATTGTCTTCATACTTTGGCATTGGAAAAGATTGTGGTACTGGTGAAAATTAGGAAGGTACATCATCACAAGTACAAGACAAAATTTGCCACCTGCACCGCATGTTGAAGATGGCAGCGAACCTGATATCTCAGATCAGGATGATCTTGAAGAAGATTATCTGATAGATACCCAAGTTAGCCAGAATGATATAATCGACTTGGTTGATAATTCCATTGATGATAATGCACGGAAGGGGAAAAGAAAAGCCATATCAAAAAATGGTGAACCACAATCAAAAAAGGATCGAGAGTGGGATATGTCAGTCAGGAATTTTCAAATTAATTGGGCATCGAAGTATCCATTCATTGAACTAGTGGAGAATCCAATTGAAGGCGAGCCTCCAATAGAATGCAGGTGTAAGATTTGCACTTCGAAAACTAAGAAGGAAATTAGGTTGCAGCTAAAATTTGACACCATAGAAAAGCATATGGGTAAAGTTTATGAAAAACAAATGATAGACGGGGTTGAAAAATCAATGATAAGATGGAAAACAAAGAATGAATGTAAGCATGTGAGGAATGCCAAAGAGTATTATTTTCATGAGAAATTACAGATGAAGCCTGCTGAAGTTAAAGGTTCTATTGAAGCTATTTTTGGAAAAGCAATGCAAATAGAACAACTGGGAAAAGTTGTTCAGTTAAGCATTGTTTTTCATATTTTGAGCAGAGGGTGTGCTATGACAGATTTCCCATCAACTAGTGGTTTATTACACTTTTTGAAAGTTCCTAACTATCCTAATAGACACTAGTCAGTAAACAGTGGATGGGAATGGGCAAGTTGTCTTGCTGAGGTTGAAATAGAAGATGTACATGAAAAAATAAGAGAGTCAAACTTCATTCCATTTTATTTAGATGAAGTTATGGCAGTAGACAATACTTCATGGGTATGCATGCATGTTTATACTATAGAGAATCATACCCGCCAACCTCATCTACTATCTGTTGCTAAAATGAAGGAGAGTGCGACAGCGAAAAATTTATTTCAACTAGTAAAGAGAAGTTTAATTAAATATGGAGGTATGGATGACATGACGGTAGCCAAAAAATTGGTTTGTGTTGGAGCAGATGGAGCTTCAGTAATGCAAGGTCACAGAAATGGTCTTTGTACAAAGAGTGAAACTTCATTTGCACTGTACATTACTGCAATTCACTGCATGGCTCACAGAATGAATCTAGCTTTTGGAATTGTGAGCAAGTTTGCTTCAGTTAAAAAAATTGAAATTTTAATCAGAGAGCTCTACTCACACTTCTGTCGAAGTCCCAAGCGATTTATGGAATTTCAACACTTTGCTGATGGATTAACTGATGGGAACAAGCTTCTCAAGGATAATGATACCAGATGGATCTCTTTGGATGGTCCAGCACATCGAGTGTTTTCAGAATATCCATCCTTGATTGGTCTATTTCACACAACTCGCAACGAATTAGATCAACCAAAATTTCCTGAACTTCTTGGAAGGTTAAGTAATTTAGAGACACTCTTAACTTTAGCAGCTCTTCTGCCCATGCTAGAGGAAATGAGGAATATTATGAAGGCTACCCAAAAAAGAGCTCTGTATATTGCAGAATATGCTACGCTGTGTAAGATGACATGCATGACCCTTGACAATCTCTATCGAAATGAACCAACACTATCTGATGAAAAATTTGTTAAGTGGTGGACACTCACAAATTTGAACAATCCTGATAACTTTTTACAAATTGGTGCAGATGGGGAGGTATGTGCCAATGTATGGGGAGTTGAGATACCAATGCACTTCTATGCCACGGTTGACCCTGAGGAACCAAGAAAGTGCCCCAGGAAGAAACTAGCAAGAGTTACAAAGGAAGATTTCGACAAGATTGTTGAGACTGTAACTACTTCTGTGAAAAAAATTGCATATGATCTTTCCTTAGAAATTAGAAGCAGATTCCCTCCTGACAACCTACTCGAAGCCATGTCTATTGTGTTTCCTCATTATTGGAGCCTCAACAGTGCATCTAATTTTTGAAGTAAGCTACTGACTTTGATAAAACAATTTTGCACATCCAGAGAATTGAATGGAGTAACTATAAATGGAATATTAGATGAAACTCATCTTTGAGAGCAATCATCTCATTTTGCATACACTATGAAACAACAATATGCCAAAATGGAGAACCCCCGCAAAGAGGGATTAGTAACAAGGGTTTGGAAATATATAGCTGAGAATGCATCCTTGTGTGATTCAATGCCAGAATATGTGAAGCTTGTTTCTTTATGTCTTACCATGATATTGGGTTTGGTGGAAGATGAAAGAGTTTTTAGTGCTTTGGGGTTCCTAAAATCAAAGCTAAGAAACAAACTAGACAAAAATTTGGAAAATTGCTTGAGGCTCTATACATCTAGGTATGATGTCCACACTTTTCCTTACAATAGGGCACTGCAAATCTAGAGGTCCAAATGTGAAAGAAGAGGTTTGGGCAACACTTCAAACCAAAGTGCCAGTGGGACTAGTGGACCTACTAGTAGCATTGAGATGCAATTCGGCGAAGATATGCAGACTCAGTCTCAGAGTAAAGAAACCACAGACGAGAATCAAGAAAGCACTAAATTTGATGAGGATGATTGGCAATTGTAAGAGATTGGTATTTATTAATCTTATTACTGTATCTCATCATTCATATTACAAAAGCATATTACTTTTTGCAATTAGAATTTAAGATTGATTTGTAATTTTATTTTTCAACTTTCTATTTCCAAATTTAAAATAGCATAATAAAAAAAAACCATAATGTGTTTATTGATACAGAGATGTTTATTGTTTATTTATACATGTTTGAGTCTCAAATCTGTGTGATATATTTCAGAACCATATGATAAATTTCATTCAATAGTAATACACATGTCAAGAACTTAGATTTTCATTAATTCTTTCAAAATATAGCCATATGATACATTTCATTCAATAGTAATACACCAATCTGTGTGATTCTACATGCCAATTGCAAAAGTGAATACAAAGTTTTAGAACCCTTTGCAAATGACCTTGAATTCCCTTTTATAGAAACAAGAGAGCAACAACAACTCCTATGTGATTCTCCAATGTCCATGCAAAAGTGAATACAAAGTTTCAGAACCCTTTGCAAAATTGCAAATGACCCTGAATTCCCTTTTATAGAAACAAGGGAGTAACAACAGCTTCAGGTTGAATTGCAAGTTTGCAACATGTGAACACTGAACATCAAAATCACAAACTCAGCACATATTTATATGGCCATATTAGCATTTTAACATCTACTACATGTTTGATGTCTCCTGTTCAAAAAATAGAGTTCAAAATTAAATATTAATTCACGCCATGAGTCATGACAAATTAAACATAGATAATAGCTATAGGAGTGCCTAAAACCTACTAATCAGAAATAGAGAAATGCATAAATGTTAAAGCAAGGGAGAATTTGAGAATACAAATTTACTGGCTGAAGTTTTGCAGTGTGCATCATAGATTCATAGGCTGGATTAGCAAAATAGAAATAGCGAGTGCTATTTTTTTCCTATTCATAAATTAGATTCATAGGCTAGAAATTAGCAAAATAGCAAACAGGTAAAAAAAAAAAAAGCCTTGAATTTAAGAATAAAAGAAGAAAATTGTGCAATACATACTATGATTCTTAAGAATTCTGTACCAGTTTTTGTAGGGTGCTCCACTCTTCGTCTGATGGAAGGTCAATATTCTGTAAACTATGGAAAGTCAACTCCAACTTAGTCAACATTCCATATTTAGAAGATTTACTTGACATCACTGTTTCATCCAATAGAGAATTTAGAGTTGTAAATGGTTGGATGAATTCCAGAAAGCTTTTGGGAGTTGTGTCCTTTGGAAGCAAGTCTAAATCAGACTTCATTTTTTTCTCCATGATTTCTTTGTAAGCTTCTTCTCCAATGAATTTATTTTCTGTGTCAATAGGCTTAGGCAAACCAAGTTTAATCAAATTATTTTTCTTTTCTTGCAGCTTCATTATCTTTTTTCCACAACTGTCCATAACTTCTGGCATTTTTGAATGATAGATGATGTCTTAACTGTGGCATCAATGCGGCTCTTAATTCCCTTAGATGCCAAGTAGCTGTCACTGGAACTGTAGACTACTTTCAGAATCTTTTTTGCCATTTCCTCTTTTAAATAAACATGTGTGCTCTTCTCATAGTGCCATTTGATTTTAAAAAAAATTTGTCTCATACTTTTAGTCAATTGAAACCATTCACACAACTTCTCACTCCTCTGCATTATTTCCTGCCAAATGTTTTCTTCTATATACTTCGTTGTATTTTTCATATTATCTTTGAATCTATCATCCAAAGTTTTTATTTTATCATTTGCATTATGCAGGTCTTATTTCATTTGTGCACTTTTTTTTCTTTCTTCCTCTACTTCCTCTTGCAAATGTTTTTCTTTTGCCTTCCCATGATCCAATAGGTCCTGTAATTTTTTCATTTCGGCAGTAGCAAACTCATAACTTCTGTATAATTTTTGAAAACTGGTTTTTTCCTCAACAATTTTTTTACTACTTTTAGCCAGTTTTTCTGTCAGGTCCTTCAATTCTGCATCCTTCTTGTCTTGCTCTGCAATTTCTACTACAGAGTCTGAATTTTTTATCCTTTTCTGTAATTCATTGCACTTGCTATCTGCTGCTTTCCTCCTTGATTTCTCATTTTCCAGGTCTACCTGCAACTTTTCTATTTGTTTCTCTGGTTTATTTTTTTCTCTCTCCACCTTTAGCAGTGAAGTGTAGACCACTTCATTAGTCCTTTTTGACACACTAATTTTGTCCACATTATGTACTTTGGAGAAATCCATTTGGAGGGTGCTAACTTGAAATTGAGAGGGATCTATCTGACTATGTGGTGGATTTTTATCTTTAGATGGGCTTGGGGGCATAACAACCATGAACTCCATCATATCTTTCTATGGGTCATATGTTGGAAATACCCTGTTCCTTGCAGGCTATTCGTTTACAACTTCAGACACAGAATTCCTATGAAATGCTTTCTTTTTTTCTTTATTTGCTTTTGTCGTGTGTTCAAATTTTTCATAGTAATCATGAAATTGAAAATCTGGGGTTGTTGAAGCAATTGAATGTTTGAAAGGTGACATAGGAATACCATAGGCTCCAGTTCCACTTATTCTTGTGGTTTTAACTAATACTTGACTAGGATTAGGATTACCAACAACAGTTCCTGATGCTGTCCCACTCCCACTAACACTTTCATGTGTAGTTTTCATAGTCTTTTGAGGTGTGTGATCTGAAGCTACAAATGATTGATTTGTAGTGTCAGTGGCACTTGATATAGGATTCTCAATAGTATGAGATTGAGTATCTACCTCTAGTGGCCTCTTGCAAGAGAGATTTTGTTGTTGCCCTTGTCCAACACCAAGACAACTAGTATCAGTAGTAGTACCCATGCCAACATCACCAATCACAGTGGCACTTGACTGAACAATAATAGGAATACTATCCCCAGATTCCCCACCAGTGGAAGTGGCACTTGATTCACCACCAATGGGAATACCATGATGTGGTGGTGGTTGTGGATTTGAACCTGAAACAAATGTAGGTGGATTCTGAGGGTAATGAGTAGTACCTATCGGTGAAAAATCTGAAAAATCAAGTCCAATGACTGGTTTATAAGGACCTTTTGATTTTGACCCACCAATCACAGCGGCACTTGACTGAACAATAATAGGAATATTATCCCTAGATTCCCCACCAGTGGCAGTGGCACTTAATTCAGCACCAATGGGAATACCATGATGTGGTGGTGGTTGTGGATTTGAACTAGAAACAAATGTAGGTTGACCCTGAGGGTAATGAGTAATACCTATCCCTGATGAATCTAAAGAATCAAGTCCAATGACTGGTTTATAAGGACCTTTTGATTTTGACTGTGATGGAAGTTGTATCTGAAGTGGATACCAAATGCCCTCTCCTCTGGGACCTAGACCACCACCTTCAAAACCCATTTTTTCCACAAGGTTTGCCCCTTTGCTATATTTGTCTTTCATGGACTCACTGACTCCACCTAATATTTTAGGCACTGTAGTAGTTGTTGGAGGGGGCTCAATGACAACCTCATGCTCATCATCATCACCTTCAGTCCCACCATGCTCCATATCCCACAATTTGCTAAACTTTGCATCCTCGTCATTGCTCTCAAATTCTGCACTTGTCTTTGGTTCACCGAGATTCCTCCTCATAGTCCAAAAATCATTTATTTTGGTTTGAGTCCAGCAATTCTCTTTACATTCGTGCAGAATTGATTTGGGAATAGTTTTCTTAGATGGATTAGCAGATTTTATGTAGAAATTGTAGGACCTCCTATTTTGGATGCCCTCATTGCCCTGGCCCTCCATAATTTGTGATGAAATTTCTTCATTTGAAATGTTATTGTCAGCTGCAATTTTCTCCATCTCTTTTTTAACCTCATCCCAGGAGTCCTTGTTTCTAAGCTTTTCTAGCAATGGTTTACTTTCATGTTGACATAATGCTAAAGAGTTCCCATTTTTCTTAAGGCTTGCTTGAACTACACCGATTGGATCATACTGCCAGAGACCCTCATCACCAAAGTTAAAAACTGTCAAGAAATCATGTGCCACAATGAATGCTTTTCTCTCAAATGTGAACCCTCCACATGAGAAAGGAAAGGAAGGAAATATGCTCTTCTTTTGCTGACCATGGAAGTGCCTATCTGTGCTCTCTAATTGCCGTACATACTCTAATGCAAATACCCTCTCTGTCACATGTATTGGAAGTCTGTATGGTTTTACTGTCGATCCGTAAAACCTTAACACAGTGAATTCTTCCATGAAGAACTAGTCAGCCAATTCTATTTGACTTTCGAGTTGAATGCAATCTCTACAAGACATAGGCAACCTAGGCATTGGAGTGCTTGTAATTTCATTATACATTGGTGCCAAAAAGAAGTCTACAAAATGGTTGTAGTTCTTTTTGTTATCATGCATCCTTATCTTTGGGCTCCAATCATATATTGGATAGTCTGTTCTCTTCCTAGTCTTCTCATCAATCTTATAGCTCACAATTTGAAGCTTGTTGCTCTCAAATATTGCACGATACTTGGATAGAAGGAGATAGAACAAGTAGGATGAGAACCTAAATGTCTTACAGGAACCTTTTTTGATCATAAGTAATTGTTTTTGCATGGATTTTACAATGTGATCAATAAAATTATATCTTACTAGCTGACTTACACAATGGATATTATAAATCATTTCAAGAAGGCTTGTACCCACTTCCCTATCATTTTCCAATCCCAGGAAAAATGACAACAAGGAAATAGTGTCCTCAACCCATGGAACAAAAATTTTAGAATCATAAGGAGGCTTATGATTCTGATCCAACACAATACCAGTACCAATCTTTATTAGACCTTTGATAAATGAATCTTTGTGACTTGGATCAAGACTCTCATAATTCCCTGCCAGCTTTTCAAGGTCAATTTGGATGTTTGAATTTTGGGCTTCAAATTCTAGGTTCAACAAACGAGCAAATTCTCCCTCATTTATGGATAGAATTTCCTCTTTTGTATTTTTATTGACAATTGCTTTTTTATCTTCATCATAATTTTCAGCGCAGACCATGACAAAATCAGGGCAAGGGAATACATCAGGTAACACCATGCTTCCCAATCCAACATCCGACGACGCAATTTTATTTGTTATTTTTTGTAACATTGGGTTGAAAACAAAAAATTTTGCCCTAGATGCATCTGTCACCTTACTAGACAATGTATATCTAATATCTATGATACGCTTTTCACCATGGATAGCAGGGTCATAAATATCATGGTATTCATCAGTGAAACCTGGTGTTTTAACCAGTTCGGTTAGGTACATTTTGTTTTTCACTTGGCTTCTTTTTGAACTACTGCTTCCCATTTTCCCCATCACTATTATTGTTAATAATTCAAAATAATGCTAGGCAGCTAGATAAAAACCTGAAAAATGCTAACCCTCAAATTGGACCACGAGATTACCAAAAGCAAAAAAGGTGGGATGTAGGTGTTCTAGATTTTACCCAGAAATTAGAATTTCTATTTCACTAGATTGGTGCAGACAGTCTCTGTTGCAACTTGCATTCCTCAATCTAGTAGTTGTTTTTGAATCTCCCTCGATTTACAGGTTTATCCAAGAAATGAAAGATGATTATGATTTACGAGTCTCTTATTTTGAAAACTCTAAAAAGTAGAAAAGTAAAACCTAAATGGTAAAATATCAAGAATCATGTTGTAATTTTATTAATTACTATTAATAACTATTCGATGCCGAAGGACAAAACATTCATTACTTCAGTATAAATTCTGAGGACATTAAGAATCATATTGTAATTTTATTAATTATTATTAATTATTCGATGCCGAAGGACAAAACATTCAATACTTTAGTATAAATTGAATTTCTGAGGACATTAAATGTAATACATTCAATTCTGAGCGAAGTTCTCCCAAATGTGTTCACTTCCCACATTCGGGCCGAAATCCACCCTAAGCCATTGATCTTTGCTCATCCAACGGACGAGGGACCAAGGTACCTGTTGTGACTTTACAGGTGAGTTTTTTAAGTCTGTTTAATAATTTTAAACTTCCGTCCAAAAAAGTGCTTTACAGACTTACTTATATTTAATTAAATTTAAAAAGTTTCAATTTCGAGCAACTTTCTCCCAAATGTGTTCACTTCCCACATTCAGGCCGAAATCCACCCTAAGTTGTTGATCTTTGCTCATCCAACGGACGATGGTACCTATTGTCAGTTGTCATGGGTCCCATCACTTCTGCCAGTTTTCAGGACGTCACCATACTCGTGTCACTTTTCCGGTTTGATATTTAGTCTATTTAATCATTTTAAACCTCCGCCCAAAAAAAAGCTTTATAGACTTAATTGTATTTAATTACATTTAAAATGTCCAATTCCAAGCGAAGTTCTCCCAAATGTGTTCACTTCCCACATTCGGGCTGAAATCCACCCTAGTCGTTGATCTTTGTTCATCCAACGGTCGCGGGTCGATGTTACCTATTTTAAGATGTAGTGGGTCCCATGACTTCTGCCATTTTTTTGGCACATGACCATACTCTCGTCACTTTTTCGGTTTGATTTTTAGTCTATTTAATCATTTTAAAATTCCACCCAAAAAAGAGATTTTTAGAATTAATTATATTTAATTAAATTTAAAATGTCCAATTCCAAGCAAAGTTCTTAGAAAGGTGTTCGCTTCCCACATTCAGGCTGAAATCCACCCTAGCCGTTGATCTTTGTTCATCCAACGGTCGATGGTACCTATTTTTCGATGAAGTGGGTCCCACGACTTCTGCCATTTTTTTCTGGCACGTCACCATGCTCGTTACTTTTCTAGTCTGTTTTTAAAGTCTACTAAATCATTTTAAAATTCCTCCCGAAAAAGAGATTTATAGTCTATAGAGTCATAGACTATAAGTATTAAGTATAGACTTTCACTTAATTCTATTTAATTAAATTTAAAATGTTCAATTCCGGGCATTGGGCAATAGTTTGAGATAACTATTAAAAATAATGTTAATATTATTTGTAAAAATTTTAAATTCAAAAATAGTATTAAACATGAAACTTAGTTTCTAGAATAAAACAAATAACTAAATAAAAATATAAATTTTGATCTACAATTTAAAAGGTAAAAGTTTAATATTAAAAAGAAAACATTCAATATTAAATCTAAAATATTAATTTAACGTTTAACAAAATTCTTTGAAAATATGTTTACGATATATCATTTTCAAAAATAGTTTAGAAATATATATAAAATTTCAACATAAATTTAGTCTATTAATTTAAAAAAATGTGCAACTACAGTCCTCAACCTATTAAGGCGAGAAAATTTGGAAAGTACAAATGCCAAGGTGGCGATTAATTGTTGCACAAGGAGTTGTCTATGGTATGCCGCACGATAGGAGGAAGGGGAGGATGGCAGGAAATATTTTTCCTAATCTCATGGCATTAATGTCTTATTGTGCACATTCATTACCCGGCCTATAAGAGTTAAGATGGAGGCAGATCTTTTTACCTTTTCATCTATGTACCACTTTTTGCTTTGAAGCAGCTGCAAGTGTAGAACAAATCTATAGTTCGTAGTTCGTAGAATCATACCTTCTATAAGACAATGGAGGCCAATTTCATGCTTCGAACAGACAAGAAGTTGGTGCCCTTTTTGGGTAAAGTATCTAATAAACGAATGCGAGGACTATTCTGGTTTAAGGAGGAGAAGTTGTGGGCGGCAGCTCGACTAATGCTTGCGGAGGAGGTGGCACATATCAGTCACTGGTATCGAACTAACATGGAGGTTTACTCTCTGATTATGGTGTGGGCCTGTGAATTCGAACCGGAGCTGGAAAAGGTACAACTCACATTGGTCAAATTGATTGATGGGGAGTTTTTGATTAACTTGGATTCAATCTTGGAGTGGGTGGTGCCGAGAGTTGGCATTCAAATTATGGAAGGGGACGACCAGGAGGAATTACTTCCTTTTATTCGTGGTCCAAAGGATGAAATCAAATACCAGTGCCGTGAAAGAGCCCGAGTGGCATGGGAAGCGATGAAACTCTTTGTTAAATTAACAAGGGTGGATGAAGTCTTGAATGCTTTGCATGTGG
This sequence comes from Cryptomeria japonica, assembly GCF_030272615.1. Classification (NCBI taxonomy): domain Eukaryota; kingdom Viridiplantae; phylum Streptophyta; class Pinopsida; order Cupressales; family Cupressaceae; genus Cryptomeria; species Cryptomeria japonica. The sequence continues at coordinate 461,777,706 of NC_081413.1, read as the reverse complement.
TGGCAAGGATGGAGGTTGGTAGGGAATTGAGAGATAGGGCTAAAGAAGGAAGGGCCATACAGCTACTGGTAAGCTTGGAGGATGACCCCAACTTTGGGTTCCTAAACTGCATTCCAAAAATGAAAGCTAAAGCGGCAAAAGGGAAAGCCAAAGCATCGACCTCTGAGGAGGGAAGGGACTGGGAGGACCAGGGGGATAGTGAGACTGAGTGAGTGGCCTATCGGCAATGAACTAGTTTTTTTGTTTGCTTGCTATAAGCTATGGACAAATTTTGTATCTTGAAACGTTACAATTAATTGAATGAAAAAACCTTGACCGATAAACTTTTGTATCTTGCAACTTTTGAAAGTTTGTATTTTGAATGACTATATAGTAATAGTATATATTTATAAAATTATAATCAACCATAATCAATGTACAAATAATTAATGGAACGAATTGAATTTTTTTTTGTATAGCATTACATAAAAAGATCACGGTATTAAATTTATTTCTATTGTTTAACAAATAATTGAAATAACGTAGCCGGTAGCTCATATACAAAAAGAATTTGAAAGAAATTAATTAATAAAAATGAAATAGAATTATAGAAAGAATTTTTATATCCATAAGAATGTATGAGGCAAAGTGAAACAAACTGGAATTTGAAAAATTATCATTAAATTATTTATGCTTTCAAAATTTACAATTTTTTCGTCAGAGACTTGAGTCCCCCAAAAACTTAAAAGCCAAAATGAGTGAGCCTCTGGCACTCAGCCTGTTAGGGTTCAAGGACATAGGAAAAAAAAACTACAGGTAGTGGAATTGTTTACAATTTTTCCCTATGAATCTGGCCCTCCTTCCATGTAGAATTCTTCAAACAGCATAAGCTGAGAGAATTCTTCAAGCCACATGTAAGTTTGGAAAGTTGTCCAGGAGGAACCATTTCCGGAGGAAGTCCCTACCAATCCGCGCCCATTTTTTGTGACGCGTCAGTTGCTCTGCATTCAGGTTTAGGAGAAATGGTTGCCTGGCCACTGGCACTGCTTGGTCAAGGAGGAGAAGCTTGGATAATTCACTCGCCCAAGCGATCCCCGCCCCTAATTTTGCAAGAATGACTAGAGTAATGTCATCTCCAAGGAAGTCTTCCTTAAAAACCTTCCTCAATAGCATTAGCATATCCACCTTGTCTCCTCCCAAGTCTAGAAGAGATGCTAAGAAGCAGGATGTAAGGTCCGTGTTAACATGGTACCTATTTTTGTTTTGCAGAAATTCTCTACCCAGCACCATCCGCACAGCTTCATTCGTGAACGACCCAACCTCCTTGCAGACTGATTGGAGGGTTGGGTCTCTAACGGAGCCTAGAAAGGCCCTTTGGTCCTCTTCAGAAATGCTTCTCAAGTGGATGGGAGTGTCCATCTTGAGAAAATAGATTAACAAATTAAACAACCTGAGTAGTGAGCCTATAAACCTAAAATACTGTGAGCTCTGACGATTTATCTACTAAATGGCAAAGGCTAATTGAAGATGAAAGAAGCAGAGATCGTATATAAATTGTTGAAGCTCTTGATTGTAATAATTACTTCTTTAACAACATTAACTACTATAAAAAAATTTAAATCTTTCGTATCTCTGCAAATCTTTCCCATAAATGCACGAGTGTGCGAAATTGGAAACAGCTATGAACTAGTACCAAATTGGCAAGTATCACATTGGAAGTCATGGGGATGGAGTGGATTGCCGTAAGTGAAAAGATATATATTAAATGAACAAAATTATGGATCATGATTCGTGACATTTGATACGTGTCTATTGAATCCAATTCCATTCCGAGCACTTTCTGGTGAGCTATGTTCTCTTTAGAAAATTGGGCCGAAATAAAACTTCAGCCATTGATATACAATCATCAAACGATTTAAAATCATTGATAGATTTTAGGTATGTGTCACCCTTTACATGTCAAAGAGGCCATGCTTATTAATACATCATGTAGAGTCTGGACTCAATGTATTATGTGATGTGATGTACTGATGTGATGTGATGTGCCTTGTCTATTAATGGCAATGAATTTATGAAATCACCAATGAATTATATATTATACCATAAATAACAAAATATTCACCAAAATATTTAAATAATTTTCAAGCAGTGGATAAAAATCGCCAATACATTTAAATAATTTTCAAGCGGTGGATAAAAATCGCCAATACATTTAAATAATTTTTCCTTTGAAGTAAAAATTTTCGCTTATACAATTATATATTTGTTCCTTTTAACAATAATTATTCGCCTCCCACAATAAATATTTTCCCCATAGAACAAGGTATTATTCGCCAGAAATTTATGGCATTTTCGCACACTAGAAAAAAAATCGCCAATACAAAATAATTTTTTCGTCATTTAAAAAACAAATTTCGCCATCGATATGATAATTTCCCCCCGAAAATAATGTTTGATTCACCAGGATTTTACACAGTTGCTCGGGGGGGGGGGGGGGGGGGGTTCTTAAAGTTATCCTTGGTTCTTGTGCTGGTGCATGAATAAGGTCTCCATGAATTTGACATTGCTTACATTTCTTGACAAACTGATATGAGTCTTTTTCCATATTGGGCCAGTAATATCCAGTCCTAATGAGTTTCTTGGCTAAGGTAGGACCACTAGAGTGTGGACCACATATCCCTTCATGAACTTTGTGTAACGCAATCTGAGCTTCGTCCCTTTCTAAACATCTAATAAGAGTGCCATCTAGACCTTGACGGTATAGGATATTGGATAAAATGACGTATTGGAAAGATTGGCGAATGAAAGTGCGACATTGGTTATTGGATAAGTCAGGAGGAAGGGTGTTATTATGAAGATATGTGAAAATAGAACTGTATAACTGAGAGTCAAGGCCAACAACACATATCATCTTAGTAGGAGTGATCTCATACAAGGGAACCAAAAGGTTATCCACAAAGAACTCATAGGAGGTTTCATTATGTGGTAGATCTATCAGTGAAGTAATAGTAGCCATAGCATCTGCAACTCAATTATGCTCTCTTGGTATCTAGTCAAAGGTTAACTTCGTGAAATGTTGTTTCAAGTCATCCACCATTTTTTTGTAAGGCATTAATTTTTTATCATTTGTTTGGTATTCATCAGTTGCTTGACGAATTACAAGTTGAGAGTCCTCAAAAACATGAAGTTCCTGGATCTTCCACTGAACTGCAATCCATAGTCCAATTGTTAATGCCTCATATTCTACTATGTTATTAGTGCAAAGAAATGATAATCGATATGATTTTGGAATGGAATCTCCTTGAGGTGTGATGAAAAGGATGCCAGTGCCTACACCATGTTGTGTGTATGAGCCATCAATGTATAGTTGCCAAGGCTTCATGTGTGATATCATCAAGATGGATTCATCTAGAAATTCTGAAGTTAGAGGAGCATCATCTATCATGGGAGCATCTGCTAATTGATCTACAATGGCTTGTCCTTTTATTGCTTTTTTGTCTACATATTCAATCTCGAATTCACTCAAGAGCGTCACCCATTCGGCTAGTCGACCAATAAGGATTTCTTTATTGATAAGGTACTTCAATGGATCAATCCTTGTGACCAAATTAGTTTTATGAGTTAGCATGTAGTGTCATAATTTTTGTGAATCAAATACCATAGTAAGACACACACACTCAATTGGTGTGTAGTTTAGCTCATAGCCTACCAAAGTACGATTGATGTATTAGACTACCTTTTCTTTGACCTCAGCATCTTGTTGTGCTAAGAGTGCCCCCAGTGTTGTTGATGTAGCTAATATGTAGAGTAATAGGGGTTGTTCTGGAACTGGTGGCATCAAGACTGGTGGATTCAGAAGATAATCTTTGAGTATCTGAAAATCTTGTTGACAGTTATCATCCCATTTGAATTTGATGTTTTTGTGTAGCAAGTGCTGAAAAGGATGACATTTATCTACAAGTTGTGCTATGATTCTTCATATGGACTGGAGTCTTCCTTGTAAAGATCAAATTTGACTGATATTTCTCGGTGGTTGCATCTCTAGGATCACCTTGACTTTTGCTAGATCGGCTTCAATTCCTCTTTTTGAGACAATGAATCCTAGGAGCTTCCTGGAGGTTACTCCAAAGACATATTTCTTGGGGTTTAATCTCACTTTGTATTTTTCCAACCGATCAAAAACAATTGAAAGTATGTCTAAATGTGTAGCTCTGTCTATTGATTTTCTTGAGAGGTCATCAACATAGTCTTCTACAATAATGTGCATGAGATCATGAAAGATAGTAGTCATGGCTCTTTGATATGTAGCGCCTTCATTCTTTAGCCCAAAGGGCATGACATTCCAACAGAAAGTTCCCCAGGGACAAGTAAATGTTGTTTTGTGTTGATCCCCAGATGCGATTTATTTGATTATAGCTAAAGAATCCATCCATCAAAGATAACATCACATGACCTGCTGTGAGATCTATGATCAAGTCCATATTTGGTAATGGAAAATCATCCTTAGGACAAGCTTTGTTGATGTCTTTGAAATCTGTGCATATTCTAATGCTACGATTTGGCTTACTGGTAGGTACTAAGTTGGAGATCCATTCTAGATAATCAATTGGGCATATGAATCCAACATCCAATAATTTTCCAAGCTCTACCTTGACTAATAATGCCACTTGTGGATGCATCTTTCTTAATTTCTATTTTATTGGTTTTGCCCTCGGTTTAATTGTCGAATGATGCATTACAAAATTCGGATCCAATCCAGGCATATCAACATATAAACATGCAAAATTGATTTGTCACTCTATGAAGAAACTTAAGAACTTTGGTCTCTCTATCTCTGTCAGAGATTGTGCTAGGAATATGTTATGTGGAATTTCTTTTATACCAATGTTTGTTTTGATGGTCTCCTCTACCAACATAGATGATTTTTCTTCATATGATGTCAGGAGAATGTCGAGCCTTCCATATTTGGGTGCCTCAGAGAGGTTTTCACCCTCAGATACATTCTTTCTTTTTACTTTTTTGGAGGTTAGACAATGCCACAATGTGGTTTTCACCATAAGACCCATGATTTATTTTTATTTTTACATTTTTGCAACTGGAAGTCCCAACACCCTCACCAAAATATGCCACAATGTTGAGTTCTATAGTGTATCCTTCCTTATGGTCCCCAAACAGAAGTTCATCTCATATTCCTAGATAGTCAATAAAGGCTTCATCATTTTGGAATGTATCAAACTGTATAGGTCCTTCATGGTCCCAATCAATAAGTTGATGGTGAACAAGGGGAAGGCCTTCAATATTTTCCAAGTCAATGGAACTAAGGGTGAAGATGCAATACAATTTAGGTATGTCGAGGTAGTTGTCGAGGTCATCGTTGGCACTCTCCTTATATGTCTCAATCGTGAACGAGTCCAAATTGTCATCACTAGTAGCACATTCTAGGATGGGTGTCCTCATTATTCATGATTTCGACCTAGAACCTAGAGGCAAAGATTGTGTGGGATCCTCAAGGGTTGTTTTTTGACCAATTTTTAATTTTCTATAAAATTCCTTTTCTTTTGTGGGCTCACCTGGTTCCCTGAATGTCTCGATGAGTTCATAGTCACTGGAGGATTTGTTCGAACCCCATTCCCATTCGTTGGATTCTATGGAATAGCGGTTCTCTTGTTGATCTTTGGAAGCCTTGATTTGTAATACTTCTTCTGTCTTTCAAGTATTTACCCTAGAAGACATGAAACCAAGCCCTTTTGAGCGCTCCTTTTTAAATATCAATTCTGGTTGCAAAGGTTGAATGATACCTTCCTTTCTTAAACTGAGAGGACTTTACCATCATACCCAAGCTTTTGTAGGATCTTGAACCCTTTGCCATATTTTTCACATGGTATGGTGATGTGATCTTGTGTTCCATCTTCAGGGTCCTTGTAAAGCATTTTGTATAAGTCTTCTTCTTCCATTTCACCCCACTTTTGGAAGATAGTAGGATCCCATTTGAGTGTAATGATAGATACCCGTTTAGAAGGATGTGGTCGTCCATATTCTTTTGGTGAACTCATAACTTGTTGTAAGCACATGGTTTGATTCCAAGTGTATTCACCCATGCCTTTGTCCTGATATTTCCCTTTAAGCTCACCTTGTTTTGATGTTGAAGGTTTCAATGATTCATGGTCAATGTATGCCGAAGAAGGGATAGCTTCTCTATTATTTGGAATGATTGTCTCATCTTTTGGTCTCAAATTATTGCAGTATATAAATGGATTAGGATCACCATTAACTATTACTTCAACTCCATTATCAGGAAACTTAATGCATTGGTGGTATGTAGATGGGACTGACCTCATCTCATGAATCCAAGGACATCCTAGCAATATGTTGTATGTGAGATCCAGGTCTAGGACTTGAAAAACCACATTTTTTTTAACTGGCCCAACTTTGAGGGGCAAGGTGACTGTGCCCTTGGATGAACGTTCTTCATCATCATATGCTTTGATGGTAATTTTGTTTCTATCCTTCACATCTTTGTTTGAATATCCCAATTGTATTATTGTGTGCAAAGTACATATATTGAGACCAGCTCCTCCATCTATTAGGACTTGTTTTATTCGGTGCTCATGTAGGAAGGATTCAATGTGTAAAGGTGCATTATGTGGTTGGCTCATGGAGGCATCATCAGTTTTTATGAATGTAAGGGAATGTGGAATAGAAAGGTATCCCACCATGGCTTGAAACTGGTCCATGTTCAGATCAGTGGGGATGGAAGTGTCTCTTAAAGTTTTGTCAAGAATGGCTTTATGTGTAGGGGATATGTGTAAAATCTCAAGGATTGAGATAAGCACGTGTGTCTTCCCTAACTGTTCTACAAGTTCATACTTAGGTTTAGTTGATGAGGTGTTTTTAGCTTGAGCACCATGCAAAGTGAATTTACCTCAACGGGTTGTAACATTACATTCAGAGGTAGGTTCAGAAGAATATCCAATGCCTTTTAGTACAACCTTGGGTCTTTGGGTAGAATTTTCAGGCGTTTTGTCCTTTATAATAATGGTAGAGATGTAATTGTCCATTGAAATGTGATTGATGGTTGAATCATAGTTATAGGATGCTCTGGTATAGTTGTTTTGCTCATCTATGGATTTGGCCTTTCCCTTGTCATGTTTTGGGAATGGTTCTTTAAACATCTCATGTTCTTGATTGGATGAATGCCCTTCAATCTCAATGTCACCTCTATCAATAAGGTCTTGTATGATGTTCTTCAGTCAATGACAATTTCTTGTTTTATGGCCCTTGCTCTTGTGATATTCACAGTATTCATCATCATTCCACCAATTTAGTTTGACCTTTGGCTCATATGGAGGCAAATCTAGAATATTGATTATCTTGTTTGCTACTAGCTTCTTGAAAGCTGACTTCCTTTGTGATTTTGAAGTTGTTTGAGTATTCACCTGATTGTTTGTAGAGCTTGATCCAGACAAAAAGATTTTGGGTCGTACTATATTGGCATCAACAACACTATCATTGATTGTGTTTTTGTTTTTATTCCAAAATCTTGGTTTTTCTTTCTTTTAAAGTCCTCTTTGTTTTCTTTGAATATTTTAATGATGTCTTGCTCAATTAGGACTTTCTTTATTGTTAGGCCTTTTTCAATGACATCTTTGAAAGTGGACAAGCAAGATTTCCTTAGATCATAACCAATGTCTTTGTTAACATTCTGGGTGAACATCTCTACCATTTTTTTTTGTGGAATTTCACAAGAGCATCTGCTGGCTAGATTTCTCCATCTTTGTAAAAATGATGAAAAAGACTCTCCATCCTTTTGTTGGGTGTTGCACAAAGTGGTGACTGATATATCTGTCTCTATGTTGTATGAGAAATGTTGGATAAATGCCTCTCCTAAATCACCCCATGACTTAATCCTGGGTGGAAGTTGGGAGAACCATTCCATAGCTTAATCACCTAAGCTTTGTGGGAATAATCTCATCAAATATGTCTCTTCTGCTACTACCTCAATGCAAGCTGTGAAAATTGTCTTATATGTGCCTTAGGGTCTCCTTTGCCTCTGTATTTATCAAACTTAGGTGTCACAAAATGTGTAGGAAATGGAGGAATAGGAATCCTTTTGTCAAATGGATAGGGACATATGTCTCTCATTGTGTAAGTTGGCTTTGGTGTATTTATGTCCTCCATTTTCTTTTGTAACTCCTCAATTTGCTGCTCCAAATTGTTCTTAGTTGGAGACCGACTTCTTGGACCATACCCCATGCCTGAACCACTGGGTGGAGGAGGAGCATGTTGCATATATGGATGGTATTGATCATACACATGTTCATATGGAGGAGGTCTATAATGATGTTGTGTATTGGAACCACCTAGTATAGAGTCATAATGAGGAATGGAATATCTACTTTGTCCATGTACATCATACTCTACAGGCATGTCATGAGTTTGTTCTAGTGTGTTGCCCCCAAATTTGACGTGGGGTTTCCTTGTGTCCAAATTTTGAGAATGCCTTTGAATATCCAAATGCTTTGGTGGTTGGTCCTTAGCATTGGTATGTGATTGAGTATATTTTTCTGCATAAGACTTCCATAATGGTCTGCGAAGGTGAGTATCATATGCTTGACCATGTGTATGTGGGACCTCAGGTTTTTGAAACAAAGATGATGGTGATTCAAGCACTATATGTGGTCCTCTATTGCCTCCATTATTAGGCCTCCTTTGATCTATGTTGAGGTGAGGTTGTTGCAAAGGTTGATTTTCCATTATTTGAGACATGTCAAAATCATGAGGGATCTTGGCTCCACTTTGTGCCATCACTTATAAGAAATATTGTCTATCTCTCCTCATTATTTTCTCAACCAATCGATTGAAATGGGGATCCATAATGGAGTCTTCCACTTCTATTGAATGTATGGAAAAATTATGTTAGGCCCAATATGGAAAGCTAATGTACTGAGAGGGGAGGGGTGAATCAGTACTCCAAAACTTTTCTTGAATAATATCTTTACTATTATGCATAAACCGAATAGTGCAGTAACATAAAATAAAGTTAAAACAAATAGATAACAATCATACATGATTCACTCCATAACACATATATTTTGGTTACGTAGAAACTCTTGGTTAGAGAGAAAAACTGTGGTGGGGATGGCACCCACAACTTCACTACTACAATAATAAATAATGCTCGATTAGAGCTACATTTTAGCTATTTCTAATAGCTTACCCTGTTAGGAGTAACAAGATCTGTTAGATCTACCTTGCTAAAGGATTTTACAAAATTTAACCTAAATGTTGCACTTGGTTAGAGGCTTTACAATTTATAGACTTGGTTAGAGTCTTTTACCCTGTTAAAGGTTTCTCTTTCAACTTCACAATATTACAATAAAATCATTACAAATATCTGCAACTTTACATCTGAAATGTTATAGCAAACTCTATGTGCTCAGAATAAGATTACCTTGCTTATAGCATACCTCGGTAACCCATATAGTAACTCGGTAAACCCTTCTGTTTACTCTGTTCTTCGACTATTCTCTGAAAACCTTCTTGGTGACCTTTGTGTCTCTGTAACGGTCTTCTTACACTCATACATGCACACACACACCTTTAACTTTTAACTCATGTTGTATAAATAGATCTCTTAAGATGGTGATCTAATTCATTGCTTTGATCTTACAAACACGATTTATCGAATGAATAACTATAAAAAATATTTCATTGGCTAGATTGACTTTAAAATCATACACAATCTTCTGGTGTAATTTCCAGTGTAATAACGGTTAGATGTGCCTTGATCTTGTAACACATTTTCTTATGCATGTCCAGGTTCAATGTATCTGGTAACACATTTCACTCAGTGAATATCAACTCAGTGTGTCATCTTATTTCTTGGTAGACATAAGAAGATACTCGGTAGACAGCTCGATGTGTACTACGTTCGGTGACTGCTTTCTTTTGTAACTGACTAGACTGTGCATACCGACTTCTCTGTGTATACCGACTACATGATTTGATAGTGTTGACCAACTAGAGTATATAGTATAACTTTGAATATAAAAACTAATGGAAATTTGATAAGTAGTAGCCATCTCCCCTTTTGACATTAGTTGAGATGCTTGACAAAAACTACTTTCAAAGTTATAGCTCAAAAATCTATATACTTTGCAAAATGACTATACTTGACAATATATGCAATAGTTAATAAAATAGTATATTCAGATATACTCCCCTTATCATTATACTATACATCACTCTAATTTTGCATGCTTAGTTCTATGCTTGTGTGCTCTACTTACTGTCCTTGGATACTCTGCATACTCTGCTCAGTATACTCCCCCTGTATACAATACTCCGAATACTATATCAAAACCATATCACCAAAACTATATCATTCCCCAAATATATAGTATCACTCCCCCTTTTTGACAAACATCAAAAACTTAATTTCCATCTGGGGGTGGTAACTGATCAAAAATGGATTTATACTTTGTCTGGGTGTCGGTGAGTGCAATAGAGAGTGCATCCTTTACACTTTCCATTAAAGAATTTTGTGCTTGAATATTAGCCAATGGTGATATTAAGCCATCAAGAGTGCTTCCCTCTTGTGTAGTAGATAGGCGTGTAGCTCAGTTAATCTGTTCTTGAACGGATGAAAGATGAGGAAGGAATAATGTCTAGAGTGTCATTATATCCATCCTGATCTTATGTTCTTCATTTCTTAGTTCTAACTATTGAGCCATGAGCTGTTGAAGCTTGGTATAAAAGTTATGAACTGAATTTGGCTCTGTGGTCAACTTATTTGAGAGATCAGTGATCTCTTTCTCAATTGCACTAGTTTTATTCTTGATATCTTTAATGAATAGAGAAAATGTATAAAGTTTCTAGAATATTTTAAAGAATATGCTTGAGTTGAGGGGACAACACAGCAATGAATTTGACAAGTTTGACTTTGCCAATAGCTAGAGCTTTTTGTACCTCTTCTATCATTTTTGCAGTAAGCTCCTTGTCTTTTAGCTTGCTCAAGTATTCAGATGCATCAACTTTGGATGTTTCTATTTGATTAAGTAGTTCATCCAGCTGAATGTGGATGGCTGCATCAGTTGACACTGTAGCTGTAGGTAGCATATCTGATAGCAGTGTCTTCACCTTTTGAAGTACTTTATTCTTCTTTTGTATGGTCATCTATTTTTCTTGTTCGGCCTTTGCTTTGCATAGTTCACCAAAATAAATAAGTGCTTGCCCCTTTAATTTTGAGATATCCACATTGGGCAACACTATCGGTTTACTCAAATCAACTTTAAAATTATGCTTTTTCACCTTCTTCTCTTTACCTTTGGACAGTTGGACCAAGACAATAGCTTGTGAGGCTTGCTGACCCTTGGTAGGTTGCTCGATAGAGGCAACACTATGGTCGGTTCCTATAGCCATTGCAGTGTCTTTTGGTGTCTTAGTACTAGGTGTCTCAGCTGCTACATTTTCAGTGCTTGACGATGCTTGAGAGGTCTATTCTTGAGTTGTACCTTCTATTGCTTCAGACTGGTGACCTTCGGTGCCTTGTGCTATATCTTTAGGAGCTTCGGTAGAGATAGGTTGCTTGACCAATGGATAAGGCTGAACTTGTACTAACACGGATTCACTAGATACAATTTTTGCATATGTAGTGCCTTCTAACATCTCCTACTCATGTTCCTCTGTATCCATGACATCTTCATCAATTTGAATAGTGTCAGCCGGGTCTTGCTCGATAGCATCAGGACCATGCCTGGTGACATCAGGATCTTGCTCCGTGACATCAACAATTTAAACTTTAGATTGTTCACCGACATCTTTTATTTTGAAGATTTCCTGCCACTTTGCTTTTGTCTCCTTTTCTACATCAATGTATATCCCATTCATCAGTTTTAAAGCTCTCTGTTTGACAAGAAATTTTGAATTGTAGGTTGTCAAATGTTCCCTTATTTATGCTACAGACATGTTAGGAAATAGATGGACTAGACTTCTTTCTCTGATTTGTTTCTCTGAGTCCATTGCATATTTCCACCTGTTATCAATATGCAAGTAAAGTTCATTTGGAAGTGACTTTACTAGTTCCAATGGAGCTAGCCGAAACTTTAGAAGTGTGCAGATGACAGCTTCTTTAATTTGTCTCTTCTCATCATTATTCCTAGTCTCATACTTGACATATCTAAATCCTCCAAATCCACCATATTCTTTTAGATTGGCACAGAAGTTTTCAACACTACGAATATTTACCTTCTTGCTTTTTACAATTTGGAATTTGTTGGCATCCTCAGACTCTGTATCACTAGACTCTTTTGCCAAAATGAGTCTCTGAGTAGATTTCTTGTAGGTTTTGGTTACTTTGGGAGGAGTAACACTCTTTTGTTTCTTACTCGGTGATGCACCTGATGCCCTTGTATTAGGTCTCTTTGTTGGAGGAGTCGATAGGGCCTTTGAAGTGTCCTGTTTCTTTCTTTTTAACACTTTACCCTTAGGCAGTTTGGTGCTCAATGTTATTGTTTCCTCTTTGGTGATGGCAAGAGTGCCTTTGAATGGTGTGGAGGAAGATTCTTCTCCAAATTTCTTAGATAATACCTTAATCATCTTTGTATCCTTTCTTGTAGCTTTGGGTACTACAATGCTCATTTTTACCTTTTCCTTCACTTCTTCATAAGTACCATACCTCAGCTCGGTAGTATGCCTTGGCAATGTAAGATATGCATCAATTTGTTGTTGTGTGATGTCAAAGTCAATCTCATAACCCATAGGTGGCAAAGATTAAGTCCTTGGTTCCACAACATTCACATAACAGTAATCGGTGTCTACCTCAAAGCATATATCATCCTTATATTTCTCCACTAGCTGGGGTGGAATCTGGTACCTGTTGTGCATCTTCTCTTGAAATTTGCTGAAGTAGTCATCCATGATATCATTGAAATTATCTCCCAATTTCTTAATAAAGTCATTAATTTGATGGGTGATTGGTTGGTGTAGCTCCCAAACTACTTTACCGACTGATGGAAAGAATTTCTCAAAGTAGAAAAACATGCATACAAGAAGTGAACCAAACTTTAGAGTATTTGCCGAGTTGTTCTTCTTTAGCTTCCTTATTGTGTTCAGGTTCTCAAACAAGTTTTTCAATAACACTTCACATAAATCTACTTTCATTCCCTTTTTCACTATTTTATAGGCTAAGTCAACTGTTGCACAGTGTACACTATTTTCCCTTGCTGATTGGAAGAAACCGTAACCAATTACTCTAATGGAAAACTTAAGTTCTGCATCAATGACATTGTTCAGTTTCAGTCCTCGGTAATCAGATTCTACTCCAGTTAAACTGATTAATTCCTTCTGTGATATCATCTTCTGTGCTCGGGCATGATCATAGATAGGATAACCAGTGATCAGATGAATGATTTCCTTGGTGATTTTGAATGGTTTCTCTTCTAGCCACATGAAATCATCATGAAATCTGCTCAAAACAAACTTAACCCACTGGGGTTTGAACACACGAGGATAGGTTAGGGCTTTAGTTAATCCCTTGATTTTGATATGCTCGTACTTGCTATCCATTTTTCCATTGGTAGATAGCTCATCATATGTGTCACTTATCTCAAAATGACTGAGTTCTTCAACACGGCATTTGGTGAAGAATCTCACATCTTCGACTAACAAGACTCGATCCGGGATGAGTGAAAAGGAATTTTTGTCATCCGATTCAGAGGCTACTTTGGGAGTCAAGGAATATTTCAATGAGGGCTTCTCTACATTCTTGAAAACTACGGGATCTTGGATCTTGGGTGCCATTTGTAAATTTTAGATAAAACTTAGCAAACTATCCTTAGGGTTTAACGGTTTACAAATAGCAGACGTTTCACACTCAGTAGATAATAGCAATTTGACAAGATCGGTAAACTAGCTTAACAGTGTGATGAGATTTGATGTAAATACCTTGGATTCACTTTGAATGAGGTTTGATCGCCTTGATTTTCTTTGTTCTGCTTTCTTGAAAACTTGGTGAATGAAAATGATCGCGACAATACCTTTAAGTAAACAAAATACCTTATCGGGCTCCGTGCGGGTTAGGTCAAAAACATTAAATGCACTCGGTTCACCTTTGACAGATTTACTCTCTTTTTGTTTTAACCGAGTAACCAAATTTCCTTCATTTACTGACTTGACAGGCTTCTTGTATTCACCAACTTGACAGGTTTCTTGTAAAGTACTTTTGATAGAATTTCAAACTTACTAATGCATCTTAACTATGCAGATTTTGAATTTAGTACATAATAGAATAGGAACTGTTATGATTTTAACCTTCAGAGAATGTAGTCCCTTCATACCTTTACTGATTAATTTGGAATAGGTGCACCTAACTCAGTAGGTAAGGTGCTTTCTTCATTTGACACAATTTCCTTCTTTTTCCAAATCATCTTTAATTTTTATTTTATCTCTTCAGTGTCTCCTCTAGGTTGATCTCTGCAGTCTCCAGCTAAATGTCTGGCTTTGTGACAATGAAAACATGCCATACCAGGATTTCTCTATGATCTTTGGTTGTTCATTCCAAACCTTATAAAATAGTTGGCACTAATATGTCCATATCTTCCACAACATTCACACCATATCCTTGTATTATAATCCCATGGTACTGCTGCATATTGTCAGTAAGGATCTGTGTGAGTTCGGTAACCTCTAGCATTTGCTTGGTGTGTAGACCACATGTGGTTCTTTTGCTTAAGCTAGCACTTCTCGGTACTATGTCCATATCTATTGCAGTTTTTACAAAACCCTTTGAATTTTGCCTTTTGATAATTGTTAACAAACTTTGTCCTACATTGATTAGATGTGTGACCATATTTATTGCAATTGTAACAATAACCATTGGACTTTGTGATATTCAGCTGCCTACCTTTTCTGATTTGGCATATGTTTGCAGTGTGACCTTGATTTCCATAGTAGTAGCAAATAGGCTTCTTTCTTCTAATGTTATTCCTTTTTTCAGCTTGCTTAGATGATTCTCCTCTCTCAGTAGTATGAATTCCTTTCTCGATAGAGTCTTTTCCTTTGTAACCGAGTCTTGCATCTCTATTGGGTCTTCTTGTATTCAGTTGTTCATCCAACATCTTTGATGCTTCATAACTCTTCTTCAGTGTTTCTTTGGATTTCTTCTTTGTTTCAAGTTCATCGGCCAACCTTGATACTTCAAGTCTCAATGCTTGGTTTTCATCATTCTTCATAATTGCTTCATGATGAGCATAACCTAGTTGATCTATCATATTTTGTTGAATTCCAATCAATCTTATGATTTCATCATTTTTATCAAATACTAAGACTTCAAGTTGTGGATTCTCTCTTTGTAGATCTCTTTCTTTATCATCTGTTGTCCTCAATGCATCTAGATTTTCAGTCATCTGTGTATTGAAATGTTCATGTTCTCTTCTCATTGCTTTTAGTTGATCATCCAATGATTTGATCTTTTCTTTCAATACTCCAATCATTTCTTCAGTCTCTTCAGATATACTGTTCTCAGATGATGTCTCAATTTGTTCCACTAACTCTTGAGAATCCTACAAATCATCAGATAATCTTCTTCTTACTTTCAGAGATTTTTACATTTGTCTTTGCATGTCTGCAATCACTTGATTTGCATGATCCAACTTTCTTGCAGATACACAATCCTCCGAGATTGTTTGTAGCCTTCCATTGATAAGATCTTTCACTTTAGGTAGTTAAACCCTTTTCCAAGATTCAAGCTCTGATACCAATTCTTAGGCCCAATATGGAAAGCTAATGTACTGAGAGCGGAGGGGTGAATCAGTACTCCAAAAATTTTCTTGAATAGTATCTTTACTGTTATGCATAAACCGATTAGTGCAGTAACATAAAATAAAGTTAAAACAAATAGATAACAATCATATATGATTCACCCCATAACACATATATTTTGGCTACACAGAAACTCTTGGTTAGAGAGAAAACTGGGGTGGGGACGGCACCCACAACTTCACTACTACAATAATAAATAATGCTCAGTTAAAGCTACATTTTAGCTATTTCTAATAGCTTACCCTGTTAGGAGTAACAAGATCTGTTAGATCTACCTTGCTAAAGGATTTTACAACATTTAACCTAAATGTTGCACCTGGTTAGAGGCTTTACAATTTATAGACTTGATTATAGTATTTTACCCTGTTAAAGGTTTCTCTTTCAACTTCACAATATGACAATAAAATCATTACAAATCTGCAACTTTACATCTGAAATGTTATAGCAGACTCTATGTGCTCAAAATAAGATTACCTTTCTTATAGCATACCTCGATAACCCATATAGTAACTTGGTAAACCCTTCTATTTACTCTATTCTTTGACTGTTCTCTGAAAACCTTCTCGGTGACCTCTGTGTCTCTGTAACAATCTTCTTACACTCATACATGCACACACACACCTTTAACTTTTAACTCATGCTGTATAAATAGATCTCTTAAGACGGTGATCTAATTCATTACTTCAATCTTACAAACATGATTTATCGAATGAATAACTATACAAAATATTTCATTGGTTAGATTGACTTTAAAATCATACACAATCTTCTGGTGTAATTTCCAATGTAATAATGGTTAGATGTGCCTTGATATTGTAACACATTTTCATATGCATGTCTAGGTTCAATGTATCTGGTAACATGTTTCACTCGGTGAATATCAACTCGGTGTGTCATCTTTACTGCTCGATAGACATAAGAAGATACTCGGTAGACAGCTCGGTGTGTACTACATTCTGTGACTACTTTCTTCTGTAAATGACTAGACTATGCATACCGACTTCTCTGTGTATACCGACTGCATGATTCGGTAGTGTTAACTGACTAGAGTATATGTTGTTCACCAAAAGTGATAACCCAAGAACACCTTCAAATCTTTCTATGAAATGGCCAATTTCAGTCTACAAAACACATCAGGGCTTGGACAACATAACATAGGACCCTAATTGATCCTCCTACACTTCAGGTTCTGCTAGACCTAGGGGGGGACACCCTTTTGATGCACTAAATACAACAATTACAGACACATAACTACATCAACACTAAGCAGATAGATCATTTCACAAGCTCAACATGTTAGGAAACATTACACATTGGCTAGATCTATACAAACAATAGGATGAAACAGAGCTTGGAAAGAATGGAACACAAACACCCCTAAACATGAAGGGGAATTAGATTTATCTTTTAAAATGTTTGATCTGAAAAACATCCCCAAACTTGCAAGACCAGTGCCTTATCCAAGCGCAACAAAGTCACTCATTAAACTATAAATGAAAGCTTATACTGCAAATCCATCTTCATTACTAAATATTCATGCATTTAATGCCTTGCATAAATGCATTACTCAGCTCACTCACAGAAAATATCAAATCCAGAAACTATATTCCATTATTCATGATCTATTACAGAATTTAAATTCTTCCTTGAAGAATCCCTGCAAACAATCACAATTACCTCCTTGAGGATCTGATTTGAATATAATGAAAATACAAATCCAGAGACAACTTCTGTGTGAATTTGTGCATGCCTTACATACACAAGAACCTACAATTAAGAACACCTATAGCAAGGAATTGAACTCCATTACTGAAAGGATAGCCCTGCTCTGTACAATCTTGAAGAATACTCAGAATTGGAAGCCATGAAAAAATGGAGCCATTCTCCAAATTTCAGAAACCCTTACAACTGAGAAGAATTGGGAATAAAAAGAGGAGGGAAGAAAGAAAGTTTCAATCAGAACATGCCAAGTGTCCCTCCTTCTAACTTAATTTCATTCTTGCTCAAACTGCTTCCAAAAAAATACAATCTTCGCCAAAATTAACTCCACAATCGGATTCCTCATTCCGAGAGCTTTCCAAAAACATATAACACTTCATACTTTGGCCAAAAATACAACCTTGGGCGAATTAATTCCCCATTAGTGCATATCATTTAAATTTTTGAATTATTTGATATAGTCTGTACTATATAATTAACTAGTTTTAAATTTGATTTTTGGCTCTGATTATGCTCTGATGCTTTGCCACGTGCTGGCCTCCGATAGGTCAATGGGATTGACCGAATGCCACCTGGGATGACACCTCATCACTACCACGTCATCTACTTTGTCACTGCCACTTGGCTGCCACGTGTACACCACCTCAGCACCACATCATCACCACCTAGGTGCCACATCTGTGCCACCTCACCGGGACCCACCTATTGGACATCTGACTGTACCCGCCACCTAGCTTTCGCAACTACGCAGGGTGTAACTCACGTGCATCTTCCTTTCATGAAATAGCGTGCACTATTGATCCATCTCAAACTTGCTCACTCATTAAGTCAGCCTTCCTCTACAAAATTTTGCCTGTCTGCCTCAGGAAGCATGCCTATGTGGGGTCCACCTAGTCGTCTCTCAGTCATCTCCTCGATTGCCTCAGGAAGCGTGCTCGTGCGTGGGCCTGCCATGGGTGCCATTGGGCACCATCTGTCAAAAGCCTTTAACGCTTTAACATTATAGTATGGTGGAGCCTTATACTTAAATAACAAAAAGTTACACTTCCCAGCTAATGTGGGATAAATACTTTTAGCCTGGGAATGCCTTTTTGAAGCTTTTCTTGAGTTTTAATGGTGATTTTTTTGCATTTGCTTGACGTTTATAATGATCTTTCCTCTCAACCACGTCATACTGGGATATATTATCAACTCACAGCACTTAGAGGATGCTGGAATTCATGGCACTTGTTCTTCGAATGCCCATGCCATCACACAGAAAGCTTCAACGCTTTCGTGGTTGCTTCATTTGGGAGGGCACATGAGGAGAAAGAGGAAGTTGCAAATGTCAACTATTTGAAAACCTTTAAAATACCTCCTCCCCAATCCATGTGAAGGATCTAAAACTGCAGCCCACTTCTTTGCTTCCTCATCTCCACGTGAGATTTCACATATTCAACTCCATGCCACATAGTGGAAGGGGAGAATACTCCTACACATTGAGTTTGAAGGTTTTGGCAGCTGTTAAGACCATGTGAGGGGGGGCGATTTGAAACCAAAATTGCTCAATGCATTTAATTGAAACATTCACTACTTCGCTTAACCTCAGCACTTCACATGCATTTGCTTGAACCTTAAAATCCTTCTGGCCACTCCACAGGGGAGAAGATGTTCCAATCGCACGTCTACCTTGGGAGTCTTCTGAAACCCCTTCTTCACCAGCCACAGCACGTGAGGGGAGAACTACACAGAGGGAGGGGGAGTGCGAGGGAGGAGACACTGCTGGAGAACTCCATACACCACACAGCGTATACAACAATGTTCCACCGTTTTGCATTTTCCATTGAAATTGGCTGTGTTGCTTGTTGTTTACCATGCAAGGGAAAACAACGTGGGGGCTTTGGACATTGCTTTACAACTACTGTTGCAATTTCCTTTATTTGAAAATGTCTGTTGCTTTTAGATGCCACGTGAAGGGAGGATCAACCTTCATTTTCTATTTGAATTTCTTTAAAAAAAACTTCAATGCACACTTACATGCCATGCTTTTGCGTGATAATTTCAACCCCCTTTTCACTTGCCACGTGAGGGAGGGAGTTACTTTCATTTAACAGAGGGTTATAAACCCCATTCCACCATCGCAGTCCCTAGCATATTGCCTATCACGCCTTCTTTCAACTCCATGTCACGCAGAGGGGGGAGTTGGCTGGTGTTTGTTGGAGGGATATGAATCATTAGCAATAATTTCACTTTTGTCATGCTATCACACTACTGTAATTTATCCCAAGATCAATGCCAATAGCCTTATCTTCGGTCTTTCGCCAATGCTCCAATGCATCTGCAATGTGAATGATTACTGAAAGTGCTTTAACTTTCCTTTTGTACCTCATGTGGAAAATTGTGACACTACGAATCATGCTTTATGACTTGGAAACTTCTTCCTCTAATATCTTGCACGCTAAGCCAATGATTTGTTTGTGTATACTTTACCTCCACCATACCACGCTACCAGTTGCATTGGCCTGAAGTCTTGATGGCCTCCTCTATTCGTAGCCACATCTTCCTGTGGAAGGAGTTACATGAGGGATTTT
This sequence comes from Cryptomeria japonica, assembly GCF_030272615.1. Lineage (NCBI taxonomy): Eukaryota > Viridiplantae > Streptophyta > Pinopsida > Cupressales > Cupressaceae > Cryptomeria > Cryptomeria japonica. Next base: position 461,757,619 of record NC_081413.1, on the reverse strand, counting down.
TTTATCTGAAACCTCAACATTAGGACACCGGACCTCATTGTCAAAACTTATTTCCCTCTTGGTTTTGGAAAATACATGATTTTCTTTTTAGACCATTCCGTCATAAAACTAATGCACGGGCAGGAACCAGGTTGGGCCCCAAAGTGGGCTCGACTAAAAAAAATTTTGTTTTCATGCAACTAACCTCTGGAATGCTTCACAGACCTCAAACATACCTCTGGAAATGATTGGCATCATTTTCGGATCATTAATCTGCATTTTACAACCTTCAGGCAATTACGCCACAATTTTCGCATTTAATCACGAAGACGTAATTTTCAATCCTATCAAAAAACCTTTCTAGAGCTCGCCATCTGACAGGCATGTACTCTGATATGCAAGCATTAAATCTACCAAATGGTTTCTGAAGATGAGTCTCGAGTGAAGAGATATTAATTTCCAAAAATGGCCAATTGGCTTTGTCGACACTGCAGACCTGATGAAGTGAATATCCTGGCAACACTTGACGCCTTTCTCAAAAAATATCAAACGACCTCCGTGGGTCCTCAAATTTGGAACATAGGTACCTTAAAGTACATATTAAAACTTGTAAATCTCAGTTTGATCACCAGACTGACAGGATGCAAATGGTGCACTCACCAAGATGGCTACATTAACTGATATAACACTGGAGTGCGGATAACTAAATTTGATGGTAAAATGAGCTCTTATGAAAACCGATCAAACGGATTGATAAAGGCTTGAAATTTGAAATCTAGCTCATCATTTATACCATTAATAACTCAGAGAAATCATTATGGCATGACGCTTACTGAGGCAACTTTTACACTTGCGCAAAACAGGGCTCCGACTAGCTGTCGAAACAGGGACTTGCCAAAACACACAAACTGCAAACGGATTCGGCTTTGAAAACTGAGCAAATGGATTTGTCAAGAATTGAAATTTTGTAGGGTAACTCACTTTTATGCATATAATTGAATCCATTTTGACTTTCTCCATGACGATCAATAGGGAAAAATATGTAATCGCTCAAAGAAGGCTACTTAATAAAAACTGCATTTGTGCCTAAAATGCACTTTCAGCTCACCCCTCAAACTGGGTACCTCATAAACTTCTCCAAATTGAATTATAAAAGTTTCACATCACTAAATAGGCCAAATCAAAGGTGTAGGACATGAATCCTGAGCCTTACCCTCTGAAAATCAACCGGCTCCATTTTACCCCCTTGCTAACTAGGCCATTCAAACTGACTTATTTTAATCATTTGGGAATGCAGGGCAAAATTTTGAAATGGTCCTATAAACTTGACTCAGTTTTAATCATTCCCAACAGTGGCTCTAACTGGGGATGGTTGATTGCAAGATCAACACAAGAATCCAGATATCTTTGGTTAAACAAACCACCCAAAAGACGGGTCATTCTTCTCTCAATTCTTCTCTTCTCATCTCATTTCAAAAACAGGGCTTCCTTATTCTACCCAAACAACAGGGCACTTTATTGAAAACCACACAACTGAAGCAAGGCGAATGTACAAGATATACAAACATGCTAACAACTGATTACAAACTACTCAATCAATCTTAGCATTTACCTCTATCAAAAATCTGATTCTCATCACTTGATACCATGATCCAAACAAAGGCACTTTTCAATAACAGCTGTGCATAATTCTTATAATCAACCTCTTTTGTCTCATCACTGTAACAGCTAGTGTGCTTACCTCTTGTCTGATTTTGAACTCTGTAATCACACACTACTTCAACACAAGTAAAAAGATGAGATAGTTCACCATAGAGGTTTTCCCACAAGCTGCAATACACTTCACTATCCCGATCAATTCTACCATTTGCAAGGACATCATCATGTTGAACTTTAAAAGTAAAACATTCATTTTCAATAATGTAAAACTCATCAGCACATACCTTATTATCATTTAAATCAATAGAATAAGGGACACTACTAACCAACTGATGCAAACAAGGAACATGAACATTTTGGTCCAGATGTGATACTTCACTATGCCGATCACACCTCACACTATCCTTGCTTATCAAACTAAAAACCTTCGCATTCTCAACATCCCATTCATGAAAAAGAATGCATACCTCTGGCTGAAGCAAATCCTCGACTAAATCTTCTTCATCCAGACTAATGTCCACCTGAAACACTTCCATTTGTGGTCTAAAAATGTCATAACATAACTCATGCCTCTTGCCTTCATCATGAAACAATTTTTTACAACCCATGCTATTGTTGTTCGGAATTCCATCAGTATTATGGACTGGTTCATCATCTACAACATCTGGCTGATCAATTATTTCTTCATACAAAGGGTTAAAAACAAAATGAAGAACCCCCTTATGAACATTATGACACTGAAGTGGCTGGTTCGTATCTATATCAGATTGAATAAAACATTAGTAAAATTTCTAAAGACACCATCCATTCGATCATCATAATCATCTTCATCAAGCAAAGAAGAAATTGACACTTGGCTGGAACAATCCTCAGTGTTCCATGTTTTACATTCATGAGATTTTACCCTATGAACATCATTCTGAAAATCAAGATAATCAAACTTATCTTGCCACAACTGATCCTCTCCACTGATAGAACACTCGTCATCAGCCAAAGAATGAACATGAACATCACTGTAATTTACTTCATCAAATGAGTTTTCAGCATGTTCACTAAAATTTCTTGTCATAAAACCATCTGTTAGATCAACATGTTCATTAAATGTACAAACATTCAATTCACAGTCCTCTTCTGAAGAATCATCTTCACCATATTTCAGAAGGTCTTCATTAAAAGCTCGAAGACTCTGCAATATCTGAACCTTCTTGTCCACAACTTCAAGAGCTTTCTTAAGTTCTACAATCTTCTAGACTTGCATTGCACTTTGCTGTTCCATTTGAGATTCCGTAAAAATTTGTCCATCCATGTGTGCTATATTTTCATTGCAATCATGTGCACCCTTGAAATTTTCTGAATTAAAATTATGCATAACTTTCAAGATAGAAAGATCATCAACATAATTACAAGAAGTGAAATCTGAAAATAGATTTACTTCATCCTCAACACAATTAAGATTATCAATATCTAAATGAGGATCAACTATTGTTTGCACTAAACAATTCTAATTTTCATCATATGGCACATTTTCGCTTGCACAAACAGCAACACTTAGTAATCCCTCTATACTTGGTATTTCAAGATCAAATACATCAGTAGCATGCAAAGATTGATGGTCATCACCATCATTATTTTCATTAATATTATCCTGGAGAGATGCATGATTCACTTGGTAATTAGCAGCCACATAATCAACATAACCGGCATACAAATCAGATGGTACACATCCCTTGTATATATCAATCTTCGTATCAACATTTTCACAACATTGCACACTAATCATTCCATCACCACTGTGAGAGGAGACCGGCATTAACAGCAAAGGATCTTGATTCTCATTCAAATCTGAAACATATGCATCAACAAAACCATTCGGAACTGCAGAGCTTGATGCACCTAAACACGGAATGATTTGCTCAACTTCACATGGCATTTCACCATTGAAGGTGCTTTGATAAGAAACTAGAGCAGACACTAATCTCTTGGCTATCCCAAATTTCAAACTATTTTCAATGTCTCTAGCTGAGTTAAAAGCTTCATACAAGGTTTTAGGCTCTTTGTTTCTCAATAAGAAGCTCATATTTTCATCAAATGCACTCATATAAACATCCAGACATACTTTATCATCAAGTTTATACTTTCTGGAAATTTTGGACAAGACTTATGAAAATCCGATGTTAAATGTGGGTACCAATTCATCTTCCCTGATTTGTATATAGGTGAATTCTTTCAACAAGTCAGAATCACTCACCTTCTCATCGAATTGATCCATGAAATCTGAAACCAATTCTTCCCATGAGGTAATAGAATTCACTGGCAAAAAAGAGAACCAATCTCTTGCATCCTCTTTTAATGACTGAATAAACAACTTCATGCATACATCTTCTTGGCAAATTTCAAACTCTCCTACCAAATCTGAAAGTCTTTTAACATGTTGACATGTTGATTCTGATTTCTTCCCACTGAAAACTGGAAAATACTTTCTAATTTCGGTGGGTATGGGATTTGGGTAACCCGGAATACCTATGAAATTTAGAGCAGCATAATGGTTCATGATGAAACTTCTCCTATTATATGGTTGTGACACTTCACTAGGCATGGCTCTATGTGGAAATACACAAGGCTGAAAAAATTCACTATTCATTTTTTCCTACTCCCACAAATGATTATACAATCTGGAATAAAAAACCTCAAGCACATATCCTTATTCAAATCTATTCCTTAACATTGCTTGACATAAAGTTCTTCCACATTTGCATACTACGGAGGATAACATACACTGAATATTTTAGCAGCATAGATATGCAAATCAATTTTGAGATTATCTCTTTCCCTCTAAACTAGTGTTGTTCACTAAATGGGAAAATGACATTACACATTCAAACTTTCAGAAGAGATCTCTTGCATTTAAAACCTCTGAAAAATACCTGGAGATTTGCAGTTGTAAGACTTGTGGATCTGGAGATTTACTTCACACTTTAGCACTGTCTTTTACATCAAATTCACCACCTCTTGCACAAAGGATATTTTGAACAGCTGAAAACCATTCAACACACATTCAAGTTCTTTATTGTCTCCTTCAATCTCATTGCAACCAATTCTCTTCCAGGCTATTTAACACTGGTATGAACCACAGAGTCGCCACCCAATAAGGAATTGGGGAAAAGTTCGCATACAGCTGAAAGAACTTCTCACAACTTTCAACCATGCATTCACTATTACTCTTTCATAAAATATGACATGAAACTCATGGATACTTGCAGATCCATAACAAGGAACACTTTCTAACTCATAAAATCAATCTCAACACTCTATGCATACACAATGGATAGACTGGTTGGATATGAAATTAGGCAATTCTTATTCAGCAATTCCCCAGCAGAGTTGCCATTTTTGTTGTTCACCAAAAGTGATAACCCAAGAACACCTTCAAATCTTTCTATGAAATGGCCAATTTCAGTCTACAAAACACATCAGGGCTTGGACAACATAACATAGGACCCTAATTGATCCTCCTGCACTTCAAGTTCTGCTAGACCTAGGGGGGACACCCTTTTGATGCACTAAATACAACAATTACAGACACATAACTGCATCAACACTAAGCAGATAGATCATTTCACAAGCTCAACATGTTAGGAAACATTGCACATTGGCTAGATCTGTACAAACAATAGGATGAAACAGAGCTTGGAAAGAATGGAACACAAACACCCCTAAACATGAAGGGAAATTAGACTTATCTTTTAAAATGTTTGATCTGAAAAACATCCCCAAACTTGCAAGACCAGTGCCTTATCCAAGGGCAACAGAGTCACTCATTAAACTATAAATGAAAGCTTATACTGCAAATCCATCTTCATTACTAAATATTCATGCATTTAATGCCTTGCATAAATGCATTACTCAGCTCACTCACAAAAAATATCAAATCCAGAAACTATATTCCATTATTCATGATCTATTACAGAATTTAAATTCTTCCTTGAAGAATCCTTGCAAATAATCACAATTACCTCCTTGAGATAACAAATCTTAGCCTCCTTGAGGATCTGATTTGAATATAATGAAAATACAAATCCAGAGACAACTTCTGTGTGAATTTGTGCATGCCTTACATACACAAGAACCTGCAATTAAGAACACCTATAGCAAGGAATTGAACTCCATTACTGAAAGGATAGCCCTACTCTATACAATCTTGAAGAATACTCAGAATTGGAAGCCATGAAAAAATGGAGCCATTCTCCAAATTTCAGGAACCCTTACAACTGAGAAGAATTGGGAATAAAAAGAGGAGGGAAAAAAGAAAGTTTCAATCAGAACATGCCAAGTGTCTCTCCTTCTAACTGAATTTCATTCTCACTCAAACTGCTTCCAAAAAAATACAATCTTTGCCAAAATTAACTCCACAATCGGATTCCTCATTCCGAGAGCTTTCCGAAAACATATAACACTTCATACTTTGGCCAAAAATACAGCCCTGGGCGAATTAATTCCCCATTAGTGCATATCATTTAAATTTTTGAATTATTTGATATAGTCTGCACTATATAATTAACTAGTTTTAAATTTGATTTTTGGCTCTGATTATGCTCTGACGCTTTGCCACATGGTGGCCTCCGATTGGTCGATGGGATTGACCAGACGCCACCTAGGATGGCAGCTCATCACTGCCACGTCATTTGCTTTGTCCCTGCCACTTGGCTGCCACGTGTACACCACCTCAGCGCCACATCGTCGCCACCTAGGTGCCACGTCATTTCCACCTCTGCACCACCTCACCGGGACCCACTTGCTAGACATCTGACTGTACTCGCCACCTGGCTTTCGCAACTTCACAGGGTGTAACTCGCATGCATCTTCCTTTCACGAAATAGCGCACACTGTTGATCCATCTCGAACTTGCTCACTCGTTAAGCCGGCCTTCCTCTGCAAAATTTTGCCTATCTGCCTCAAGAAGCATTCCTGTGTGGGGTCCACCTGGTTGTTGCTCAGTCATCTCCTCTATCAACTCGAGAAGTGTGCTCACGCATGGGCCCGCCTTGGGTGCCATCGGGCACCATTCATCAAAAGCCTTTAAGGCTTTGACATTATAGTATGGTGGAGCCTTATACTTAAATACCAAAAAGTTACACTTCCCAGCCAATGTGGGATAAATACTTTTAGCCTGGGAATGCCTTTTTGAAGCTTTTCTTGAGTTTTAATGGTGATTTTTTCGCATTTGCTTGAAGTTTATAATGATCTTTCCTCTCAACCACGTCACACTGGGATATATTATCAACTCACAGCACTTAGAGGATGCTGGAATTCGTGGCACTTGTTCTTTGAATGCCCATGCCATCACACAGAAAGCTTCAACACTATCTTGGTTGCTTCATTTGGGAGGGCACATGAGGAGAAAGAGGAAGTTGCAAATGTCAACTATTTGAAAACCTTTAAAATACCTCCTCCCCAATCCACGTGAAGGATCTGGAACTGCAGCCCCCTTCTTTGCTTCCTCATCTCCACGTGAGATTTCACATATTCAGCTCCATGCCACGCAGTGGAAGGGGAGAATACTCCTGCACATTGAGTTTGAAGGTTTTGGCAGCTGCTAAGACCATGTGAGGGGGGGAAATTTGAAACCAAAATCGCTCCATGCATTTAATTGAAACATTCACTACTTCGCTTAACCTTAGCGCTTCACATGCATTTGCTTGAAGCTTAAAATCCTTCTGGCCACTCCACAGGGGAGAAGATGTTCCAAACGCACGTCTTCCTTGGGAGTCTTCTAAAACCCCTTCTTCACTAGCTACAGCACGTGAGGGGAGAACTACGTAGAGGGAGGGGGAGTGCAAGGGAGGAGTGCAAGGGAGGAGACACCGCTGGAGAACTCCACACACCATGCAACGTATACAGCAATGTTCCACCGTTTTGCATTTGCCATTGAAACTGGCTGTGTTGCTTGCTATTTACCATGCAAGGGAAAACAACGTGGGGGCTTTGGACATTGCTTTACACATGCTATTGCAATTTCCTTTATTTGAAAATGTCTGTTGCTTTTAGATGCCACGTGAAGGGAGGATCGACCTTCATTTTCTATTTGAATTTCTTTAAAAAAAACTTCAATGCACACTTACATGCCATGCTTTTGCGTGATAATTTCAACCCCCTTTTCACTTGCCATGTGAGGGAGGGAGTTACTTTCATTTAACAGAGGGTTATAAACCCCATTCCACCATCGTAGTCCCTAGCATATTGCCTCTCACGCCTTCTTTCAACTCCATGCCACGTAGGGGGGGGGAGTTGGTTGGTGTTTGTTGGAGGGAGATGAATCATTACCAATAATTTCACTTTTGTCATGCTATCACACTACTGTAAGTTATCCCAAGATCAATGCCAATAGCCTTATCTTTGGTCTTTCGCCAATGCTCCAATGCATCTGCAATGTGAATGATTGCTGAAAGTGCTTTAACTTTCCTTTTGTACCTCATGTGGAAAACTGTGACACTATGAATCATGCTTTATGACTTGGAAACTTCTTCCTCTGATATCTTGCACGCTAAGCCAATGATTTGTTTGTGGATACTTTACCTCCACCATACCACGCTACCAGTTGCATCGGCCTGAAGTCTTGATGGCCTCCTCTATTCACAGCCACATCTTCCTGTGGAAGGAGTTACATGAAGGATTTTTTTATCTGAAACCTCAACATTAGGACACCGGACCTCATTGTCAAAACTTCTTTCCCTCTTGGTTTTGGAAAATACATGATTTTCTTTTAAGACCATTCCGTCATAAAACTAATGCACGGGCAGGAACCAGGTTGGGCCCCAAAGTGGGCTCGACTAAAAAAAAATTTGTTTTCATGCAACTAACCTCTGGAATGCTTCACGGACCTCAAACATACCTCTGGAAATGATCGGCATCATTTTCGGATCATTAATCCGCATTTTACAACCTTCAGGGAATTACGTGACAATTTTCGCATTTAATCATGAAGACGTAATTTTCAAACCTATCAAAACACCTTTCTGGAGCTCGCCATCTGACAGGCGTGTACTCTGATATGCAAGCATGAAATCTACCAAACAGTTTCTCAAGACGAGTCACAAGTGAAGAGATATTAATTTCTGAAAACGGCCATGTGGCTTTGTCGACACTGCGGACCTGATGAAGTCAATGTCCTGGCAACACATGACACCTTTCTCAAAAAAAATCAAACGACCTCTGTGGGTCCTCAAATTTAGAACATAGGTACCTTAAAGTACATATTAAAACTTGGAAATCTCAGTTTGATCACCAGACTGACAGGATTCAAATGGTGCACTCACCAAGATGGCTACATTAACTGATATAACACTGGAGTGCGGATAACTGAATTTGATGGTAAATTGAGCTCTTATGAAAACTGATCAAACGGATTGATAAAGGCTTGAAATTTGAAATGTAGCTCATCATTTATACCAGTAATAACCCAGAGAAATCATTATGGCATGACGCTTACTGAGGCAACTTTTACACTTGCGCGAAACAGGGCTCCGACTAGCTGTCGAAACAAGGACTTGCCAAAACACACAAACTGCAAACGGATTTGGCTTTGAAAACTGAGCAAATGGATTCGTCAAGACTTGAAATTTTGTAGGGTAGCTCACTTTTATGCATATAATTGAATCCATTTTTAATTTCTCCATGACGATCAACAGGGAAAAAGATGTAATCGCTCAAAGAAGGCTACTCAATAAAAACTGCATTTGTGCCTAAAATGCACTTTCAGCTCACCCCTCAAACTGGGTACCTCATAAACTTCTCCAAATTGAATTTTGAAAGTTTCACATCATTGAATAGGCCAAATGAAAGGTGTAGGACATGAATCCTGAGCCTTACCCTCTGAAAATCAGCCGGCTCCATTTTACCCCCTTGCTAACTAGGCCATTCAAACTGACTTATTTTAATCATTTGGAAATGTAGGGCAAAATTCTGAAATGTTCCTATAAGCTTGACTCAGTTTTAATGAGTCCCAACAGTATATTGTATAACTTTGAATATAAAAACTAATGGCAATTTGGTAAGTAGTAACAAATTGTCCATATTTTCATTGTGCATATCATTGTTGTTTGTAGTGTCCATGTTCTCAACATTTAGAATGTTTCTATAAGCATCCATGTCAGGTAATGTGGTATGATCAGAATTGAAAAAGACATCATTTCCATACTCATAGGTACTCATGTTTGCGGACTCTTGAGCCTCTTTAGCTTCTCTCCTAGATTTTTGGGAACAGGCTTCAACCATGAACTAGGTATTGACCAAGTTGTGTGAGACTAGATGAAAATGGAAAGAGTGTGGAAGACTAAGAGTTGGATGGAATGTAAATGAATCTGAGTTTTACTTGCAATGTCTAAAGTGTAAGACCAAGTATGTATGTAGTAGAGTAGGTGTGACTTCCAAAGAGATGATAGTTTCTCTTGATGAGGTAAGTTGACCTTGACTCTAAGTAAGACCAAATGAGACCCAAAGGTGATAGACCTTGATGAGGGACCACTTAGAAAAATGTTGTTGTATGTAGCGTGTTGAGAAAGTAAGATGAGGAAAAGCAAGTGGCCTTTTGACTCGTGTGGCCATACATGCGGCACTTTCAGCTCTATAAATACAGAAGGCTCCTAGCTGGTAGGGGTTATACCCTACAAGTGATCAAATAAATTTGATCAAATGAGTTTATTGGGTGACATAGTGTCAATATGAACTAATCAGCACACGTTACCCATGGCTTTCACCATGGATACAATTGTTTATAGTGGTTCGGAAGAGGATGGATTTTCCTCGCTACCACTTGGGTCGTCCTCTCCTCACTAGTAGTCCTAATGACCACACGGGGAGACAGGCCCTTTAGAGATTAAACAAAAAGAGCCTATTGCTCAAGACACAAAAGACATTGATTCAGTTTTAGTGCACCAATTGAAGTGTTTGGTAATCTATGAAAATAAGGCACACAATAAAGATCAAAAGAAAACCCTTGTCAAGGTCCTCCAACAAAGAATTGTTAGTAGTTTGGATTGTTTCAAATGATTACCCCTTCCTGCAAGCACACAAGTTAGGTAAATTTTAGATCCAAAAAGACTTTGTGAGATAGGGGCCTTCGACAAAATGATTTGCTTTCAAGACAAGCTGGACCAATTTTGTTAGCTAGATCACAAGATTTTAGCCCGAAATAAACTAGATCTAAAATCCAAATGACGAAATAAAGCCTCAAAACTAGATCAAAAATTGAAAATACAAAATCTGAGACACAAATGCGACAGAAAATCACAAATACGTCTAAATTCATCGCAGATGCACCTAGATCACATAGACATGGGTCCCGAACGTAGATGTGACTAAGAGATTCACAAACGTGTTTTGAAATCACAGATGCAACCCTGTAATCTGTAAAATAAGATAAAATGATGTCGAATGCAAACATGATTACGAAGATCACAGACGCGGAATAAAAGCAAAAACACGGTTACAGGATGCACAGACGTGGAAATGTCGAAAGTTGTCGGAAACGTCAAATCTGTAACATCAAAAACACAAAATTTGCAACAAAAAATGTTAAATGAAAAAGGGACAAGGGTCCCACCGGGCGTGCCAAAATGTTTATGGTAAAAATGGAAACAAAAATATTGAAAGACTAGATGAATTAAACCACAAAACCCTAGCCTAACAACAACAAAGATCCACCATAACATATGAAGGTTACCTAAGATAATGCAAATAAAATGAAATCACAAAGATTATACCATCACATTTCCAATAGGGTTTGGATCTCCATTCTTCCTATCTCCATTGATCTTGCTTGATATATTTTCTCTTAGATTTTATGTGTGCAGAAGAGCTCAACAAAGAATGGAAATGTGGTTGCAAGTAGGCTTGATTGCATATGAAAATTTGAAAGCGTCGATTAGTCGGGGGTTGATAATGAAGGAAGCATCTCCTTATATAGAAGACACTATAAGAAATGGAGGGATAAGATTGAGAGGTGTAAAAGATAAATGGTCGGCTAAGATTAGAGGGTAGGTAGAGAAAATAAGAAAATAATGAGAGGGTAGGTAGTGTAGGAATTAAGAGATGAATGACATGTGTCATGGGTAGAAAAGTATTATGAATTAATTAAATAAATAAAGATTTAATTAATTAATAGAGGAAGTGGGATCAATTAAATAAATAAAGTATTTATTTAATTTAGGAAAAGGATAATTTAAATAAATAAATGTATTTATTTAAATGAGAAATAAGGCTAGAAGAGGATAAATGAATTAATTAAAAAAAATAAAGATTTATTTTAATAGAAGAATTAGGCTAAATTAATTAAATAAATAAAATATTTATTTAATTAGACAGGACAATTTTAGGTGTCTACACTTAGGATAAGTCCTCCATGTGTTGATGCAATAACATGATAAGTCACATGAAATCATAATTAAATAATAAATGAAGATGTATTGATATAGCTTGTTATTCCTTGAATTAGATTTTCTCTTGAAGTTTTTCTCTTGGTTCATGAATCTCATAGATGTAAGAAATTGATAATAATAGATCATAAAATGAAATGAGAGATATGCCTTATATAGGGATTTCATAGTAAAATCATCTTTGGGCTGACTTGGGATTATTATTTTCTTTCACATAGATATATTTGAATAGGATAGGATTTTCATATTATCCTCCCAAAATTTAGGGCAAAAAGCATCGGACAAAGTGGTACATGGGATGTGTAATGCCCCGCCAGGAAACCCCTAAGGGTTTAAGTTAAAAACACTCAATTAGAGTGTAAATATTTTTTTTTTTTTATAATAATACTAAGAGTAGTTAATTATAAGTTACAACATTAAGATAATTTGGAGTTATCTGAAACTTAGATAACACAACGGAAGGCTAAATGATCCTAAGAGGTTTCCCAATGCGATTACATAACCTTACACCTAACTCAACTTGTGTCAAATGATACATAAATCTGGATGTCTTAATTGTGGGATAATGCTTAAGACATGATTATATATATGTTCGGTGATATGACATCTTAGAATTTTAGGAAGCGTTCATTTACTTTGGGTGGTTGGGAGGCCATCGAGAGGTTATTTTCTCAATGCACTTTAATTCATAATTTCACTAGGAGGCCTCCCAATAGGTTCAAGCGTTTAATATAACGAAGTTCATTCATTGGGTTTAGGGTATCCATTCACAATTGATATCATCCTTTAATATTAAAATTATGGCTAATAAGATGAGATACATTCATTAAGGAATAAACTACAATTAATAGAGTGAGGTCCCTTCATTTGATTTCATGCATAGCCAACTAATGAGTTGTAGTTCTTTTATGAAAGATAAATTGTGAGTAGCCATAGAATTCATTGAAGTTTTATTAATACTAATAGATGGCTAAATTCATTAAGGTGAAAATGTATTAGGACACATGAGAGCATCCCTTAAATTAGAATATAGTTAGCAAGACGATATTCATCATTACATGATTAAAACATGAGTACATAGTGACATTCTTTCCTTAGGATTAAAGTATAATTATCTTATTGCATGTCACTCCTTTTTAATCAAATAAGGTTAACATGAAGAGACACATTTACTAAGGTTGAGATAAAATCAACTATACCCATACTTCCCATTTTAGTTCAATTTTAGCAATCATAAGGAATTCTTTTTATAAGGGTTATAATATGGATATCTAGTTGAGTTCACCCAATTATCAAATTATTCTAGTAAGGATTATTTGTTAAGATTAAAACATAAATAACTAACAAATTTGTCCAATGTAGTCAAGCATAATTTAACATGGCGTTACTCATTTACTAAGGTAAAAAGGTAAATATCTATATGAGGTTCATCCTTTACATTTCAACTTAGAATTTTAAAACATTAATTCAAACTTTGTATTCCCATTCACATTCGATCAATTTACATGGTTAATAACAAGTTAATCCAATGATGTAACCCAGCAAGATTCTATTCACTAATACTACTTTTAATTCACATTTTCAAAATACTTTTCCATAATCTCATTTACAATCTTTCATGAACCTAATTACTACATTTGTCAAGATGAATAATTTTATGCACTTGATTTAAATTTATTAAATTCACACCATGCACTTATACAAGAGATCCACCATACATGATAACTTAAAGCATGAAACAAAGGAAACTAAAACATCGCATAACACAGATATGATCTCGAAGTTCACCCCTAAAGGGCTACATCTCCGGGTCTACTCAACTGCAAGACCCCTATGGCATTTAATATAGTTAGGAATACATAATTAATATGTCTTTTACATTTTTTTGCCACTTAGGCGAGCACAACCAATATTCAAATGGCCACTTGACCCACAAATCCTAATTGATTTCCACATAGAGGCAGAACCAACTGAGCATACTAAAGAGGAAATATAAGGTTCATTGCCCAACAGTACTCTATTTAGAGGCCTAAGGCTTAACAGGTGCCCCATTTTCCACAACAATAGGTTCCAAAACTAATACATCAAGGATTGCCATCACTTTAGCAAAGCAAATACACAACTTAAACTTACAAGCTTTCCAATTCGATACGTTACCAAACTTCCATCCATTCTTCTAGCATATCAAGGAAGTAATAACAAAATATACGAGGATATTTAGATTCATATTTTCATACTCTCCTATACTTTAGTTTTCATATCTAAAATTTTCCGAAAGATCTTAATTATTCAAATCGAAAGACAATTCTTATTTCAAAAAAAAAACATCTTATTAAAATATTTTTTTCATAGCGTTAACAATAGTGTTATATTCCAAAGGGCTTCAAATAAGGGCATTATTGGATCTCTTTACCAAATATTACCTTACCTATTAAAATGAGTACCAAATTTAAGCGTTCGTTGATATAAATTTAATAACCAATGATCAATAATTATAATGAATTTACAACTTGAAACGAAGGATGCAATCTCCATTATATATATATATATATATATATATATATATATATATATATATATATATATATATATATATATATATATATATATATATATATATATATATATATATATATATATATATATATATTAACAACTAAAATCTAAATTTATATAACATAAATCTTCTACAAATTCGTTATAAACTCTCTTTTTCTTTTTTTTTCTTTCTATACAAATTCCCCATGGCATTCTTTTTTTTTTTTTTATAAACACTAATATTATAATATATATATTTTATTTTTATTTTTTTAATATATATAAAAAAACATAAAATAATTTCCATGTTTTATTCTGGAACCCTACCTGTGGGCCCCACCTCCCATCTCGGGAGTGGGTGGAACCCACACGCGGGTCCCTGCGGCCCACAGCATGGACGCAGATCCCTGCGAAACCACACTGTGGGACGCAGGTCCCTACGAGCCACACTGTGGTTTCGCAGGTTCCCTGCGGCCCACAGCGTGGACGCAGATCCCTGCAAGCCACACTATGGTTTCGTAGGTTCCCTGCGGCCCACAGCATGGACGCAGGGTTCCCTACGGGCTACGGCGGCGCCGCGAGGGAAGGGGACGGGTTGAGCTTCGGCTCCCCCCCCGAAACCCTAAATTTTATTTTTTTTCTTATTTAAATTTTTTTTGTATGTAATTTCTTTGTAATACAATCTAGCCCGATTCAACCAAATTTTTTTTTTTTCTTTTAAAATCACATAATAAAATAACTAAAATAACATAAAACCCCCATTGACCATTTATCACAGTCACAGCCTCTTTTTGTTTTTTTTTGTTTTTGTTTTTTTTTTGGTATTTCCAGAATGTATAAGCAAAGATTGGGGAAGATTTTCTCCCTTCAAAATGTCCAAGTAGCCATGTCAAAACTTGAATCCAAGAACAAACAAGCTTCCAAAACTGAAACTAAAACTTAATGACATTCGTGGACATGACCATTTCTTTTTTCCAGCATTTCATGGAGATCTTTCAACTCCTTTTTTTTTTATCCAACAAATAAACAAGAGGGTGGGTTGGAATCCTACCTCCAAACGCATTCCGGGAAGAGATTTTGACGAAGAGCTCCACCTGCAACTCCAAGCAAATTCCCCATTTTTTTTCCAAAAACAATCTCCCAAGAAAAGAACCCCCAAAAACATTTTAAAACTAGGTTAAATGAGAAACCCTATTTTTGCCCTAATTTTCAATTTCGAATTTAGGCATTTATTTTTAAAATAAAATAAATGAAAATGAAAATGGAAGTCATTCCTTTCCATTATTTATTACATCTTATTCGCTTTCCTTATTAAAATTAAAATGCTTCTATTTCTTATTGAGTTTTAAATTTTAATTTCTCAATATAAATTTTAGGCGAACTTCAAATTTCGAAACTATTGACCGGGTAAGGCATTTTGATTAATTTAATTTTCTAAAAAAATCAATCTTTTATACTATATCAACTTTACAATTAAAAAGGAAATAATTTCTTTTTAAATAATAAAATTTACCCTTTCTCTTCCAACTTGCGAAAATGATTAATTTATTTCTATTTCTCAAATGACTTTAAACCTTTCCTTTCGAAAACACATAGCTCATTAAATTTGTTATTATTAAATTTAACTATTAAATTGACTCGCTATAACATGATAAAGCGACCTTTTTAAATGAATGACTAATCTAATGCAAGAGTCTTATTTATTCTAATTTCTCAACTACAAATGTGTAAATGAGCACACTAATCCAAGTTAAATACCTTAAGCTTGCTACATTAATAATTAAAGCAATCTTTTTTTTTAAATTAACGATTATTCATATAAAAGAAACTTCCTATTTTAAATTTCTATATCACTAATGTGTACATCTACTCATTAAATTGAATTGAATATTTGGGATAACAAACTCCACTTACCCCGCGCTAGGCATGCAAACCCGACACGCAACCCAACGAAAAGAAAGCACCACGAACCACACATGCGATGCTCACCTGACCATGGCTAAGGCAAGACAAGAGTTTTATAACCACCAAATCTGAATTCTAAGGATGAAGGAGGCATACTCAACCTTGCAAATCCAAAGGAGATGAACCTCGCCCTAGGTGGTGTTGTACCTGCAATCTCCTACACCCATGAATTCATGCAAGCATACATATACATATACATATTCAATGAAAGAATTAGTTCAAGATTTATCACCAGGGTTAGGAGACAATTACATATACACAAGAATCGATGCAAAAGCACAATAATAGGTGTGCACGATTATTTATATTATCTAAATTACACATTGCATCACGGTTAACCCACCATTCAAGAAAGCACATAGGAAGTCAATCAAGGTCAAATAGGTATTACAAGTCTGACTAGGGTAGGGGCATTACAGGATGACCCTATCCCAACACTTTAGGCCCAAATTTTTAGAGATGCAAGATAATAGGGTTTTAATACTAAAAATAGATTTGTATGAAAATATATAATGTTTACATTTGAAATGGGGTAGGACTATAATAAATAAAAGATAAAGGGAACACCTATAAATAAGGGCCCTGTGTAGGGGAAAAAGTGACACTAAGTATGGAAACCCTAATCCCACTCTCATACACACTCATGGAATACGAAAGAGCCTAGGGAGGTAACGCACTTCGGCTACTTCTTATGAGAAAGAGAGAGACATGGATTATCTCTTAGGTTTTCTTTTCCTTTGTTGTAGATGTGAGAGAGAGGAATTGTGCAAAAATGCAATCTAACCTAGAATGCAAGTAAGCAAGTGAACCCTAATCTGAGAATGCAGATCAAAGGATAACTGATATACTGCTGAAAAGTATAGATTAAAAGGGAAAATTAGAGGTGCACCTGTGTCTGAAATCAAAGAAAAAATGTCCAGGATGAGGGTGCCACGCCACTGTCCTAATTCTACAATTCTGGAGCTACAACTGACAACATGGATTTTGGAGCCTACAAGACACTGCTCTACCGAATCCTGCTGACAGAGGGTAGGACCATGGTGCCATGCTACTATCCTAGGAAGGACCAAGGCACCACCCCCCTGTCCTTAGGGTATTTTCTGAGATCTGCAATGAAGAACTATCCTTGTGTTCTCTTTCAGTCCCGAAACTTCCAATGATATTCGAATCTAAACTTGTACCTGAAGCTGAAAAATAGAGTTTAGGGTGGCTATGTAGGGTCTTTCTTAGTCAAACCCCTATGTTGGTGATTTCCACCTCAACAAATAGTCGATCAAGTATTGAAAATTTGTTTGCAAAAACCTTGTGTACATGCAAGATCCTAAAATGAAAACAAACAATCTAGAGCAACCCTAAAGAGTAAACCCTAATTGCTTATATTTGACAAAGTAAATTCTCTAAATCCACAATCCAAAGTGATATAAAGCATGAATATGAATCCAAATGAAGCGTATGCAAATACGTGAAGACAATATGAAACCATACCCAACCCCAAGGGAGAGGTACAAGCCAATCATCAGTTGGTGATCTTCTATTGTTCCTCTACATCTTCAAAAAATCCCCCAATTGATAAAATGATGCTTGATGAGTGTTTGATGAATGAATGTTGAATGTTGTTGAAGACTTCAATTATCTACTCTTTCGCTACAAAGAAGGCCCTATTGCTCCAAAAACTTGCCCTTAGATTCTTAGAAGAAGACCCCTTCAAATGAAGAAAGAGAGCTCTTAAATATGAAACCCTAGATCTTAATTTCATGTTTAGCCCGACCTAGGATTTGAAAACCCCCACTGATCTTTTGGGGTTGTGCATTTTTATATCATAGGATTATGCTCCCAAAATTTTGGGGAAAAAGTCGAGGACAATGTGCATTCCCGCCATGGTCCGACCAACTTTTCACCAATTTTTTGGGACCATTAGATATGATGATACTAGAGTGCATCTCAAAGTTACAACTGATTTTGATATGTTTTGATATGCGAAATCGGGTCTAAATAGTCGAAATAAGACATAATTAGGGTTTATGATTAAATGATTCATTAGAGGAATAAGATGAAAAGGGGCACACTTAGGGTAAAGGACCCAACTTTGTAACATTTAAAGTGATGAAACATGACTTTAGATTAAATTTAATTAATTAATTAAATGCTTAAAGAGGAATTAGAAATGCAAGATGCAAGAAACACTAAGGTGGGTGCTAACCTATGTGTGAAATTGGACCACCCCAGCAAGGGTGTACAATTTACGACACTACATTTAGCCCCCACTTTAGTGGTCATATGACACTACGTGCATATGCAAGCTAAAGTATAAAATAGTAAACACTCTTTAAAAAAGGATATGCCATAAGTTGTCGGACGAAGCCCCCAACGGTATTTGTAGTACACAATTAGGAACCACACCCTACAAAACCACATGTTAGATCACAAAATCACCTAATTATTACTAACAAAGGTGATGAAATTCACAAGTATCTATATGCCCCCCTATTTCATCTTGCTTATTCATGAGGTGAAACAAGGTATCATGTTTACCACAGCGAATTATGATAAATATTTTGATGAAGCAAGTTTGCAACTATTGGCATTCTGATGCAATTTTGTATGACCAGTAAACGATATGGTTGTCACTGTTGGAAACATCATCTCCTTAGTTTTCCTAATCCTTAAGGAGTAAGAAAACTAGGTAGTGAGTAAACCGATAGGCAGTAAGTATACCAACAAGCAGTAGACTGCAAGCAGTAAGGCGGTCGAGTAGCGGTCAGGAGATCGGGAAGGAAGACATCCACTAGCTAAGAATAGACTAAACCAATACTCAGGAAGTAATCAGCTAGACAAGGTTTTGATCGGTTCACCAGAAAAATTGGTAACTGACAGACTGGTAACGTTCAGTTACAACCAACTAAATCAGAAGTCTTCTCTCAGTCAACCAACAGACATATTCGCATGTTTGACAGTATTGACAAAGATTCCTACATGATTTTAGGAGTGAAATTTAAGGATTGACAATGGAATTTTGAAAGGTATGTTTTGGAGGGAAAAGTTAATGAAAGACTTAAGGGTTTATAAATACACATATCTCATTTTTGAGATGGTTGTTGTCAAGGTGAATGAAGTTAATGTGAAAAAGGGCACAGGGGGAGTTTTGGAGCGTGCAGAGCCGAGTGACAGAAGACTGATAGAGTGGGATTTCATAGAGTAGTGACTCCGGTGATAGAGGACCGACAGTATGGGATTCAAGTACTAGCGAACCGATAGAAGGAAGAGTTCTGAAGGATAGGCACAACTGATGTAGACCAAGACTAATATCTAATTGTGATCTGATCAGGTTAATGTTTATCTTTTTGTATGTGATCATTCATCTATTGTTTTGAAATAGCTGCAACTTAAATCCCTTAACTGGGTGGACTTTAACAAGTCCCATTGTATAAATCCCTTAACTGGGTAACGTAATAGCTAATGTTCTAAGTCCTTTAACTAGGCTACCTTTAACAAGGTAAAGGCACTAACCGGCCTTGATCAAAATCCCTTAACCGGGTGCCACCTAACTAGTGTCTTTGTAATCTCCTAACAGGGATGGCTCTTCACTGGGCGTACTCTAGAAGAGTACAAATTTTGTGAGTTTCTACTCACACCATGGTTTTCTCCCTATTGGGTTTCCACGAGATAAATTTGTGTGTCTTTGTGTATCTTTTCATGTATGCTTAATATTCTATAGTAAATGTGTACATTGGTGAATGGTTAATTAGTTCATACTTAAAGAAAAAGTATCAATTATTAAAAACCAGTAATGTACTGATTCACCCCTCCCCTCTCAGTACCGGTTGGGATTAACAATTGGTATCAGAGCTTAGTTCCTCTGAAGTGAAGCTTAACAAATTGAAGATAAATATCATGGAAGAGTACCGATATCAGAAGTAGATTGATGAATCCAATGATATTATTTCTCAGTTAAAAGAGAGATTGAGAAAATATCTTGCTAAAAGGAAGGAATTGGCTCAACAGCTAAATGAGAGTCAAGATATCATAGATCAACTCTCTGAATAGAGTGGGTCTGAAGAAGCTGAAGAAGCAGTCTCATAACTTGTGGAAAAGAACACGAAGCTGACTGAATAAATCACACATCTCAAAAGAGAACATGAAGGTTAGGCCCTGAGAATGACTGAGATACTGGAAGCTAGAAGAAGTGTTGATGAAAGAAAGAGAGAAGCAGAAGAAGATCTGTCAAAAGATGAAAGAGCTAGAAGACATGTTGAAGATGCCCTGAGAGAAAATGATGCAATCATGATTGAGAAAGATGAAGAGATTCAAGTTCTCACTTAGGAAAATGAATACATACGTAAACAATTGAATGATAATGCAGAAGAAAAGGAGAGGATGATGAAAGAGATTGAACAACTCGAGAGTGAGTTAAAAACTAAAAATGAGAGTGTAGACACCTAAAATTGCCATGTCTAATTAAATAAATATCTTTATTTATTTAATTACTTTAGCCTAATTCATCTATTAATTAAACAAATCTTTATCTATTTAATTAATCCACTTATCCTCTTCTAGCCTTATTTCTCATTTAAATAAATACTTTTATTTATTTAAATCATCCTTTTTCCTAAATTAAATAAACATCTTATTTGTTTAATTGATCCCACTTCCTCTATTAATTAAATAAATCTTTATTTATTTAATTAATTCATTAACCTTTTCCACCTATGACACATGCCATTCATCTCTTAATTCCTACACTACCTACCCTCTCATTATTTTCTTATTTTCTTTATCTACCCTCTAATCATAGCCGACCATTTATCTTGTACACCTCTTCATCTTATCCCTCCATTTCTTATAGTGTCTTATATATAAGGATATGCTTCCTTCATTATCAACCCTAATCAATGGAATCATTTGACTTGACTATCCTAGCATTCAAACTTTCATATGCGATCAAGCCTACATGCAACCACATTTCTGTTCTTTGTTGAGCTCTTGTGCACACATAAAATCTGAGAGCAAATATATCAAGTAAGATCAATGGAGATAGGAAGAATGGAGATCCAAACCCTATTGGACATGCGATGGTATAATCTTTGTGATTTCATTTGATTTCCATTGTCTTAGGTAATCTTCATATGTTATGGTGGATCTTTGTTGTTGTTAGGCTAGGGTTTTGTGGTTGAATCCATTTAGTCTTTCAACATTGTTGTTATCCATTTTCACCATATACATTTTGGCACGCCCAGTGGGACCCTTGTCCCTTTTGAATTTAACATCTTTTGTTGCATATTTTGTGTTTTTGAAGTTGCAGATCTGACATTTTTGACAACATTTTGACATTTTAACATTTGCGCATTTTGAGATCGCGTTTCTGAATTTTTGTCACGTCTGTGATATCTAGACTCATGTCTGCGTCTTCGACACTAGTTTTATTTTCTTTTGAAGATTGCACATCACGTTTTTGTTCCAAAATCATGCCTATGAAGCCTGTACACGCGTCTATGTTTGATAATCATGTTTGTGTCGCAAAGACACATCTGTGTCAGATCTAGGCACGTCTACGTTTTTCTGTAGTGTTTGTGCTAGGTGAAATCGTGTCTGTGTTTCAGCTTTTGCATTTCATTTTTGGGGTTTTTATTTCATCATTTAGATTTCAGATCTGATTTATATTGAGCTAACATCTTATGATCTAGCTAACGAAATTGGTGCAGCTTGTCTTGAAAGCAAAATTGTTTTGTCAAAAACCCCTATTTTACAAAGTCTTTTGGATCTAAAATTTACCTAACTTGTGTTCTTGCAGGAAGGGGTGATAATTTGAAACAATCCAAACTACTAGCAAATCTTTGTTGCAAGACCTTGACAAGGATTTTTCTTTTGTTCTTTATTGTGTGCCTTGTTTTCATAGAGTATCAAACACTTCAATTGGTGTACTAAAATTGAACTAGTGTCTTTTGTGTCTTGGGCAATAGGATCTTTTTGTTTCATCTTTAGAGGGCCTCTCCCTATGTGGTCATTAGGACTACTAGTGAGGAGAGAACGACCCAAGTGGTAGCGAGGAAAAGCCATCCTTCCAAACCACTATAAACAACTAAATCCATGGTTAAAACTATGGATAACATGTGCTGATTAGTTCATACCGACACTATATCTCCCTATAAATCCGTTTGATCAAATTCATTTGATCAGTTGTAGGGCGTAACCCTTACCAGCTAAGAGCCTTCTGTATTTACAGAGCTAAAAGTGTCGCATGTATGGCCACACAAGCGGATGCCCTTACTAGCACCTTTTTGTTTTAGAAGCCAGAATCCTTCTAGTTGTTGGGTCAGGAGGTTGGACCTCTGGAGCGACCCACACACATACGGTTCTTAGTAGAGATACAAAGTTCACCACAGGGAGTTTTTGTCAGGACTGATGCTTGGCTACCCTAAAGAAGTGAGTGCTGAGGGTGGACCCAGTGGGGTCAACCATCTAAGTATCCACTTTGAATAGCATAGCCTCGAGGGAAAACCCATGTGGGATCAATAGCTATTGGCCTAGCCAACCATAAGAATTGTGCTTGTCTTATTTTGAACTATCAAACATTCAAGACCAAACATCAAAACATTGTGTCTTTTGTGTCTTCAAGTGTATGCAAAACATTTTTACATCAAACAACACACTTTTCTTTGAGTCATTTTGAGTTTAAACACTTGCAAACATTGAGTCTTCATCAACATTGTGTCCTCTTGTCATGAAAAATAGTCAAAATTTCAGATTGGGTCACAACAAAACAACTTCACGAATTGGAAAAATTGCACTCAATTTTTAGAAACGCGTCTATGTCATATAAATGCATCTTTGAAGGGCAAAAATGTGTTTGTGTTCTCTTGAGCAACATTGCATTTACAAAATCTCAGAAACACATTTATGTCTAACAGAACCTCGTATGTGTCATTTAAGTGCGTCTGTGAAGTATACAGGCATGTCTGTGTTCATAATTGGAAAACTTTACAGCCCAACAAATAAGAACAATCTGTTTCAGACTTATTGAGCTTCCTAGGTTATCTCTTTGGGTTTTCATCTAGAATTCAGCATATTTCTGGGTCTCACAAAGTCCATCATTTCTTTACATCTTGCATCACATTCACATTTGTCTAAACTTGAGTCAAAAGGTCACTTTCTTGTCCTCATCATACTTTGTCAACACACTACATACAGCAACATTTTGCTAAGTGGTCCCTCATCAAGGTCTATCACCTTTGGGTCTCATTTGGTCTTACCTAGAGTCAAGGTCAACTTACCTCATCAAGAAAAACTATCATCTCTTTGGAAGTCACACCTACTCTACTACATGCATACTTGGTCTTACACTTTGGACATTGCAAGTAATTCTCAAATTCATTTACATTCCATCCAACTCTTGGTCTTCCATTTTCATCTAGTCTCACACATCTTGGTCAAGACCTAGTTCATGGTTGAAACCTATTCCCAAAAGTCTAGGAGAGAAGCTAAAGAGGCTCAAGAGTCCACAAACATGAGTGCCTATGAGTATGAAAATGATGTCTTTTTCAATTTGTATCATACCACATTAGCTGACATGGATGCCTATAGAAACATTCCAAATATTGATAACATAGATACTACAAACAACAATGATACACACAATGACAATATGGACAACATTTCCATACATTCAGCAGAAGTGGAAGAATCCATTATGGATCCCCATTTTAATCAATTGGTTGAGGAAATAATAAGGAGAGATAGACAATATTTCTTACAAGTGATGGCACAAAGTGGAGCTAAGATCCCTCATGATTTTGACATGTCTCAAATAATGGAAAACCAACCTTTGCAACAACCTCACCTCAACATGGATCAAAGGAGGCCTAATAGTGGAGGTAATAGAGGACCACATATGGTCCCTAAATCGCCATCATCTTTGTTTCAAAAACCTGAGGTCCCACATACACATGGTCAAGCATATGATACTCACCTTCATAGACCATTATGGAAGTCTTATGCAGACAAATATACTCAATCACATGCCAATGCTAAGGACCAATCACCAAAGCAATTGGATATCCAAAGGCATGCTCAAAATTTGGACACAAGGAAACCCTGCATCAAATTTGGGGGCAACACATTAGGACAAACTCATGACATGCCTGTAGAGTATGGTATACATGGACAAAGAAGATATTCCATTCTTCACCATGACTCTATGCCAAGTGGTCCCTATACGCAGCATCATTATAGACCTCCTCCATATGAACATGTGTATGATCAATACCATCCATATATGCCACATGCTCGTCCACCCAGTGGTTCAGGCATGGGGTATGGTCCAAGAAGTCGATCTCCACCTAAGAACATTTTGGAGTAGCAAATTAAGGACTTACAAAAGAAAATGGAGGACATAAATACACCGAAGCCAGCTTACACAATGAGAGACATATGTCCCTATCCATTTGAAAAAAGCATTCCAGTGCCTCCTTTTCCTATACACTTTGTGACACCTAAGTTTGATAAGTACAGAGGAAAAGGGGATCCTAAGCCAAGATTTTGGAATAAAAACAAGAACACAGTCAATGATGGTGTTGTTGATGCTAATAAAGTACGACCCAAAATCATTTTTTTTTGGATCAAGCTCTACAAATAATCAAGTGAATACTCAAACAACTTCAAAGTCATGAAGGAAGTACACCCCATTGGGAGAACCACTAGAATCAGTTTTCAAGAAGCTAGTGGCAAATAAAATAATAACAATTCCAGATTTTCCTCCATATCAGCCAAAGGTCAACCTAAATTGGTGGAATGATGATGAGTATTGTGAATTTCATAAGATCAAAGGTCATAAAATAGGAAATTATCATCGACTAAAGAACATCATACAAGATCTTATTGATAGAGGTGACATTGAGATTGAAGGACACTCGTCCAATCAAGAATATGAAATGTTTAAAGAACCATTTCCAAAACATTACAAGGGAAAAGCTAAAACTACAGATGAACAAACCAACTATACCAGAGCATCCTATAACTATGATTCAACTATCAATCACATTTAAATGGATAATTATGTCTCTACCACTATCATCAAGGACAAAATGCCTGAGAATTCTACCCAAAGACCCAAGATTGTCCTAAAAGGCATTGGATCTTCTTCTAAACCTACCTCTGAATGTAATGTTACAACTCGTCGAGGTAGATTTGCTTTGCAAGGTGCTCCAGTTAAAAACACCACTTCCTCATCAACTAAGCTTGAGTATGACCTTGTAGAACAGTTAGGAAAGACACTTGTGCTTATCTCCATCCTCAAGCTCTTACGCATATCCCCCACACATAAAGCCATTCTTGACAAAATCTTGAGAGACACTTTTGTTCCTACTGATCTAAATGTGGACCAGTTTCAATCCATGGTGGGATACCTTTCTGTTCCATACTCCCTTACATTCACAAAAGCTGGTGATGCCTCTGTCAGCCAACCACATAATGCACCTTTACACATTGAATCCTTCCTACACAAACATTGAATAAAATGAGTCCCGATAGATGGAGGAGCTAGTCTTAACATATGTACTTTGAACACAATAATACAATTGGGATATTCTGATAAAGCCGTGAATGCTACAAACAAAATTACCATCAAGGCATATGATGATGAAGAGCATTCATCCAAAGGCACAGACACCTTACCTCTCAGAGGTGGGCCAGTTACAAAAGATGTGGTTTGTCAAGTCCTAGACTTGGTTCTCACATACAACATATTGCTAGGATGTCCTTGGATTCATGAAATGAGGGCAGTCCCATCTACATACCACTAATGCATTAAGTTTCCTCATAATGGAGTTTAAATAACAGTTAATGGTGATCATAATCCATTTATATACTGCAATAACTTGAGACCAAAAACTGAGACAATCATTCCAAGTAATAGAGAAGTTGTCCCTTCTTCTGCATACATTGATCCCAAATCATTAAAACCTTCAACATCAAAACAAGGTGAGCTTTAATGGAAATATAAGGACAAAGGCATGGGTGAATACACTTTGAATCAAACCATGTGCTTACAACAAGTTATGAGTTCACCAAAAGAATATGGACGACCACATCCTTCTAAATGGGTATACATCATTACACACAAATGGGATCCAACTATCTTCCAAAGATGGGGTGAAACGGAAGAAGAAGACTTATACAAAATGCTTTACAAAGACCCTGAAAATGATACACAAGATCACATCAGCATACCATGTGAGAAATATGGCAAAGGATTCAAGATCCTACAAAAATTTAGGTATGATGGTAAAAGTCCTCTTGGCTTAAGAAAGGAAGGTATCATTCAACCTTTGCAACTAGAATTGACATTTAAAAAGGAGCACATGAAAGCACTTGGTTTTATGTCTTCCAAGGTAAATACTTGAAAGATAGAAGAAGAATTACAAATCAAAGCTTCCAAAAATCAACAAGAGAACCGCTATTCCACAGACTCCAATGAATGGGAATGGGGTTCGGACAAATCCTCCAGTGACTATGAACTCACCGAGACATTGAAAGAACCAGGTGAACCCATAGAAGAAGAGGAATTTTATAAAAGATTCAAAGTTGGTCAAGAAACAACCCCTGAGGATCCCACATAGTCCTTACCTCTAGGTTCTAGGTCAAAATCACAAAGAATGAGGACACCCATCCCAGAATGCACTACTAGTGATGACAATTTGGATTCGTTCACAATCACGACAGATGAGGAGAGTGCCAATGATGACCTCGACAACTACCTTGACATACTTGAATATAACTCCATTTTCACACTTAGTCCTTTTGACTTGGAAAAAATTGAAGGTCTTCCCCTTGTCCACCACCAACTTATTGGCTGGGACCATGAAGGACCTGTATAGTTCGACACATTCCAAAATGATGAAGCCTTTATTGACTATCTAGGCATACGATACGTTCTTCCCCTCGGGGACCATAAGGTAGGATACATTATAGAACTCAACAACATGGCATGTGAGGGTGTTGGGCCTTCCAGTCACAAAAATATGAAAATAAAAACAAATCAAGGGTCTTATGGTGAAAACCACATTGTGGCACTATCTAGCCCCAAAAAAGTAAAAAGAAAGGATGTATCTAAGGGTGAAAACCTCTTTGAGGGACCCGAAGATGGAAGGCTCGATATTCTCCCTGCATCATATGAAGAAAAATCATCTATGTTAGTAGAGGAGACCATCAAAACAAATATTGGTACAAAACAAATTCCACATAACATATTCCTAGCACAATCTCTGACACAGATAGAAAGACCAAAGTTCATAAGTTTCTTCACAGAGCAACAAATCAATTTTGCATGGTCATACGCTGATATGCCTGGATAGGATCCGGATTTAGTAATGTATCATCTGACAGTCAAACCAAGGGCAAAATCAGTGAAATGGAAATTAAGAAAGATGCATCCACAAGTGGCATTATTAGTCAAAGCAGAGCTTGAAAAATTATTGGATGTCGGGTTCATACGCCCAATTGATTATCCTGAATGGATCTCCAACTTAGTACCTATTAGTAAACTAGATCGTAGCATCAGAATATGTACAAATTTCAGAGATATCAACAAAGCTTGTCCTAAGGATGATTTTCCATTTCCAAATATTGACCTGATCGTAGATCTCACAGTAGGGCATGCGATGTTATCTTTTATGGATGGATTCTCTAGCTATAATCAAATAAAAATTGCATCTGAGGATCAACACAAAACATCATTTACTTGTCCTTGGGGAACATTCTATTGGAATGTCATGCCCTTTGGGCTAAAGAATGCAGGTGCTACATATCTAAGAGCCATGACTACCATCTTTCATGATCTTATGCATGTTACTATGGAAGATTATGTTGATGACCTCTTGGGAAAATCAATAGATAGAGATACACATTTGGACATACTTTTAGTCATTTTTGATTGGTTGGAAAAATACAAAGTAAGATTGAACCCCAAGAAATGTGTCTTTGGAGTAACCTCCGGGAAGATCCTGGGATTCATTGTCTCAAAAAGAGGAATTGAAGCTGATCCAGCAAAAGTCAAGGCCATCCTAGAGATGCAACCACCAAGAAATATCAGTCAACTTCAATCTTTGCAAGGGAGACTCCAGTCCATACGAAGATTCATAGCACAACTTCTAGATAAATATCATCCTTTTCAGCACTTTGTAAACAAAAACATCAAATTCAAATGGGATGATAATTGTCAATAGGCTTTCCAGATACTCAAAGTTTATCTTCTGAATTTGCCAGTATTGATGCCACTGATTCTGGATCAACCCCTATTACTATACATATTTGCTAATTCAACAACACTGGGGGTACTCCTAGCACAACAAGATGTTGAGGGCAAAGAAAAGGCAGTCTACTAGATCAGTCGCACTTTGGTGGGATATGAGCTAAACTACACACCAATTGAGTGTGCATGTCTCATTGTGATATTTTCTTAATATAAATTATGACACTACATGCTAACTAATAAAACTAAGTTGGTTGCAAGAATCGATCCATTGAAATACCTTCTCAATAAACCAACGCTTACTAGTTGACTAGCCAAATGGGTGATGCTCCTGAGTGAATTCGACATTGAATATGTAGATAGAAAAGCAATAAAAGGACAAGCTATCGTAGATCAGTTAGCAAATGCTCCGATGATAGATGATGCTTTTCTAACTTCAAAATTTTCAGATAAATCCATCTTGAGAGTATCACACACAAATCCTTGGCAACTATACTTTGACGGCTCATACACACAGCATGGTGCAAGAGCTAGCATCCTCTTCATCACACCTCAAGGGGATTCCATACCAAAATCATATTGATTATCATTTCCTTGCACTAATAACATAGTAGAATACGAGGCATTAACAATAGGATTACGAATTGCAGTTCAATGGAAGATCCAGGAACTTCATGTTTTTGGGGACTCTCAACTTTTAACTCCTCAAGCAACTAAGGAATACCAAACAAAAGATGAAAAATTAATGCCTTACAAATGAATGGTGGATGACCTGAAACAACATTTTGCAAAGTTAGACTTTGAGCAGATACCAAGAGAGCAGAAGCAAGCCACAGATGCCATGGCTACCATTACTTCACTAATTGATCTACTACAGAATGAAACCTGCTATAAGTTCTTGGTGGATAACCTTTTGGTTCCCTTGTATGAGATCACTCCTACTAAGATGATATGTGTCATTGGTCTTGATTCCCAGTTATATGGTCCCATTTTCACATTACTTCGTAATAATACACTTCCTCCTAACTTATCCAATAATCAACATCGCATTTTCATTCGCCAATCTTCTCAATATGTCATTTTAGCTGATATCCTATACCGTCGAGGTCTAGATAGAACTCTTCTTAGATGTTTAGAAAGGGACGAAGCTCAGATTGTATTACATGAAGTTCATGAAGGGATTTGTGGTCCACATTCTAGTGGTCCTATCTTAGCCAAGAAACTTATCAGGACTAGATATTACTGGCCCAATATGGAAAAAGACTCATATTAGTTTGTCAAGAAATGTAAGCAATGTCAACTTCATGGATACCTCATTCATGCACTAGCACAAGAACTTCAACCGATTGTGACTCCTTGTCCCTTTTGCCAATGGGGACTCGATCTCATAGGCAAGATTCACCCTCCTTCCTCCAATGGCCACAAATTCATCATCACTGCCATAGAGTATTTCAAAAAATGGATTGAAGTTGTGCCTCTTACACAAGTTACTAGAAAATAGATTGCTACATTCATTCTCAACTACATCATTTGTTGATACGGTATTCCTATTTCCATCATCACCGATAATGGGCGTCCCTTCAAAAATCGAGATGTTTGTGAACTTTGTGATCGCTTCCATATTACCCATCATTTCTCCACACCTTATTACCCCCAAGGTAATGGCCAAGCTGAGGCATCAAATAAAACCATTCTTAAAATCCTAAAAAAAACAGTCGATGACACTGGCCGCAATTGGCATATCCAACTTAATCCTGCAAATTGGGCTTACCGCACAAGCATCTGCACACCTATAGGAGCCACACCTTATTCACTTGTCTACGGTGCTGAAGCTATCTTTCCTATTGAGGTCGAGTTACCCTCTTTACGAGTCTCTCTGCAAAATATTATCAATGATGAAGACTACAGGGTCTCTTGCTTACAGGAACTTGAACTATTGGATGAATGAAGACAAACTGCTTTTAATCATCTCAAGGCTTATCAACAACGAATGAGTCATAGTTACAATCATAAAGTAAAGCCTCACACATTTTAGGTAGGTGACTTAGTTCTCAGAGAAAATCCTAAAAATCAGCAAGACAGAAAGAAGAAGGGCAAATTCGAACCAAATTGGCTTGGTCCTTACATCATCACAGCAGCCTATGGATCAGGTGCATATCAACTCTCAACCACAAAGGGAAAACCTTTTGAGGATCCTATCAACAACATGCACCTTTGCAGGTTTTACACATAGCTCTTCAAAGTATCCTAATTTGAAAATACAAAAAAAAAATTCAAAAATTCAAAAATAAAAAATAAAATAAAATAAAAATTCAAAAATACACAAAAAATTTGAAAAATCAAAAAAGTAAAGAAAAAAATTTGTCCAATGGTGAAAACCACTTCGGTGGTGCCCTGGGCAAGTACCATGGTGAAAACTGGGTCACCCGCACCATGTGTAGAGACATTGCTCCTCCCTCCTTCAGGATTCCATTTCATCCTTTCACATCACACACACTCACAACCCCTCCACTCATAATAAACTTACCCATTCCCATCATGGCTTGTTATTGATCTACCCAAGATTGGTTAACCATTCATAATAAACCTCCCTTTTCACCCCTTTCCATCCATAATAAATCAGCTCCTATCTATGGCTAAGGTAAATCTTGCATCTAGTGATGGGTGTGGAACTGAGAGCATCACATGTTCTGAGGAGTACTATTTCTTCCAATTTTCTTTAGTCTATCCATGCACAATCCACAATAAAGCAATATTTGCATCGTCAATCCGCAATGAAGTTTCATCTTCTCCGCAATAAAGTATCAGTTGCATGCAGCAGCAACAATGGGCATCAACAAATCAAATCTTTCAACAGACTCAAACAACATTATGGTTCAGTGATATCTATCCTTTTTGTGAAAGTAAAAATTGTGACCATAATCAAATAAGACTTATACAAGTGACAAGAGACACTAAACTTGAGGACTACAGTGGATGTTGGTGTCGAGTCTTGGTTTTCTTTTGATTTTATCTTTCTGGTGACATGTCTTTTAGCTTTTCCGAGATGTCTCTGACTAGAGACTTTATCTCCAGGATGTCTTTGACTAGAAAGGAAAGGATGGGGTATCCTCGCCTTTTTTTCTATGATGTATTTGGATTGTCTCTTAGTAATGCTATGACTTGTCCAAGGATATGAGGATATTGTGAGTCTAGTATGAATTGGCGTATTCCTTGTTTGTGACTGTCTTATCTCCATAAAAACAGGTACAATGACTTTCTAGGTCGAACATATACCTCGATTGTCATAACCTATTTGCCATAATAAAGCTCAATGATGATAACGCACCAAAAGTTCTTTCACTTCCATATCTTCTATCTTCCATCCCCCTTTCTTGATTGACCTTCATCGTCCTTCCTGAGTCTGTGTAGCCTATTATCACATGACTTAGTATAATGACACACCAAAAACATTTGCATTTCATGTAGTTTGCACCTGCATTATCACATATTAAGCATTTCATATATACATATAGATATCACAATTGCATCATATCCTACACACAACACATGTTAGCACATTTCACATTTTCATCATGTAAATAGTTGTTTGCATTATCATATTCATTTGCATAAACATATAAAACATAAAAGAACAAAAATATGGCATTTCATCATGTACATATTTGCATCCATATCATAAGCATCACATAAAAACATACATCACATAGGTACACATGTATATAGCTGCTGCAAGGATGAATCATCTCATATATATATCAAAATCATAAGTGTCATGATACAATGATGTCAAAATCATATGGCTAGAATCACCCAGAGGTGTTATTATACAAAATAGTACAAAACTGATACATAGGGAGCCCTCTAGGCTATGATGAATTCCCTCCCTCAGAGTCGGCTAGTCTCGATGGAGTCTGAGCCCTAGAAGGACCCGCCCCAAGATCATCTCTCATGTCCCCTCTCTCTAGTGGTGGCGAAGGACCCATGACCCCACTACTCGATGTATATCTCCTATCCCCTCTCTCTGGTGGTGGTGGAGGACACATGACCCCACTACTCAATGCATATCTTCTGTCCCTCCCTCCAGTAGTCATCTCTATCCGCAATGGTCTCTGGAAGTTCCTATCCCATTGATCTGGTGGTACTGCTCCATAGTATAGGTCTCTACAGTAGCCTATCTCCTCCCTGGCTCTTAGAACATAGGTTTATCCAACTTTTGTGTCCTTTATTTCTTGTCTCCCTACCCTCAGTGTTATCTTAGCCTCTGTATATCGCTGGATAGCCTGATCCCTCTCCCACTCAGTATCCCTTAGCTATCTCCTGAGCCTATCCCTCTCCTGCTCAAGATCCTCGATCTCATCTTCCTGTCCCTAGCAGATCTCCCTCAAAGCCAGTAACTCATCCTCCTCCTCTCCACCCTCACCATGTCTCTGTACCTATGGCTGCTCCTATGGCTTCCCCTGTCCCTGTCCATGTCCCTTTCCCTGTCTGGGAACCTATGTTGCTGGCACCTGTAAAGGTAATCCACCTCTGCCCCTTACTATGTGACCCTATTGAGCCTGCCTCTCCTCTCCACCCTCTCTCCTTAGAGCCACTCTCCTCTCTCCTAATACACCCTGCCTCCTCTGATGGCCTCTACCTCTGCCATCTCCATCATCATCCCCATCACCTCCACCATCTCCATCTATTGCCTCCCCTAGATCTGTTAGCCATGGAAATGAATGCTCTACCCAATATGCAGTATACTTTGCATCCATCCCTGCATCCTCTATCTCTAACCAAATATCCCAAGGAAAGGGAATCATCTCTACCAGTTGCATCACTGCCTGATCATAAGACAATAATGGCCTGAAGTCCGCTTGATCTCTCACTGTCTGAGCATACATCCCGAAACCCCGTGGCATCCGATGTATCCTACCGAACTACCTGCCCACCCTATCCACCAACTGCCTCTCAAGAACATATGGAGTCTACCTAATCAGATATCTTCTCCTAAACATATATGGCAGCTCCACTGCATCATACTCCCACTCCTCACACTCTCGGTACAGCCTCCATACTACACTATCAAGCTCATCAATAACCCTACACCAGTACTCTAATCTCCCAATCCATGGCTGAGATGTAATCATATCATACAAATGCACACAACTGCGTCCATGGCCCTTGCCTCTGAAATGAATTGGTCATGTCATCGGCAGATGCTCATATGCCCACACCTGCAATAATGTAACTCCGCAACCCAATCCTGTTGATCCATGGTATACAAACTAATGTAACTCATAGTACAAGTGTGCCAGTAGACACAATCCCCATGCAAACCTAGTGTTCTTTATCACCAATGTCTGCAGTGTACTCCCCCATCCCACACCCAATCCTTGTGTTTTCCTATCTAGATAGAGGAACCCACTGATCACTCCTTCCAATACTATTGGTAGTGCTAATCATGTTCGTGTCATGGTATCCCAAGCCATGTTCCTAGCCCTCATCTCCAATCCTAGATCCTGGAACACTCGTCTCATTGCATCCCTATCTCCATCTTGATCATAGGGTACTAACTCCCCATCGATCGGTATCCTCAGAATCCTATAAACATCCTCTAAGGTGGTTGTCATCTCACCCATCGGAAAATGAAAACTGCAAGTCTCTGAGTGCCATCTCTTAGCTAGCACAGTCAACAACCCTATGTTCACCCAAAACTCAGGCACATACAAAATATGTCACAGGCCCATAGCCTGAACTGTTGCTCTCTCCTCGACTGTTAGCTCTGCTTGCAAACTCTAAGTCGACGGGAATCTCTCTCATGAATCCAACATAGATAGGTCCTCTTGCAGTCAAGCAAATCAACTATGTCAATCATAGTGGCATTTCATGTTCATCACAAAATGTTGCTTTTTATCCTAGTGCTTGTGGTACTCTATCCTAGTGACACTCCCTATTCATAACAAAGTGTTGTCATTTATCCTAGTGGAACTCCATGTTCATCACAAAGTGTTGTTGTTTATCATAGTGATACTCCCTGTTCATCACAAAGTACTGCTTTCTTTTTGCACTCCCTATTCATCACAAAGTGTTGCTCTTTTTAGTACTCCCTGTTCATCACAAAGTACTATGTTTTGGCATTCCTTGTTCATCACAAAGTGCCTTGATCTATCCTATCCTAAGGCCTCTGCTTGAGTGTATGCTCTTGAATAGTTTCCTAATTGGCAACGTATGTTCTATTTGTCAATCCTAGCCCTATCTTCTATCCTAGTCTTCCTTAGAGGACCTTCTTGAGTGTATCCTCTTAGTAGCTTATCCAATCAACAGCGTATGTTCATCACAGAACTGCCGATTCGACCTAGAAGACATAAACACACATTTATGACATAAATGCACATTTATGACATAAACGTGCTTACATACAGCACATACGCGTCTTCTCTACACAGACTGTTGGCATTATGTGAACCGGTATGAGGAAGAAAGAACTGGTATGTTACCAAGAACCGGTATGTTACCAAGAACCAGCATATGTGAGAACCGGTATAACATTGTGAACCAGTATATGTGCCAAAGTGAAGTGGTGTGTTTGTTCAAGGTGAACCGGCATGTTGATATGGGAACCAGTATATGGAAGCTTTGTATGACTACAGGTTGGTAGTCTCAACTTCAGGGTTTCCGGTTGAAGTGCTTCAAGCCTGTGTGACTCAACCGGTGATTTTGTGTGATGAGTTAGCATTGTAATGAAGAACAGATTATGTTGCCACATCAGCCTTGTGCGCATGAAGGATCTTGCATGAAGGAGAGTGTTCCTATCTACCTTGAGAATGTGTGAAGTCTATAAATGGTGAAAATGCGTGATGGGTTATCAATTGCCATGAAAGCGGTGGAAAATGAATGATGGAGAACATCTTGAGGTCGGTTCAAGACTATTGCATTTAATGCAATGTGCTCAATGATCAAGATTGAACCATTTGAATTGCTTAACTTAATAGGTTTAGGGTTTAGGGTTTATGCTACCGACCTATCTATTTCCTATAAAGTCGATGTTGTGTTTCTTTCTGAGGTTGTTGGCAAAAGTTGAGTGTGTGTATCCAAGTGAAGAGATACGTGATTCTTGCCAGACCAGAGGAGAGAAGTGATACCTATAGAGTGTAAGTGCAGAAGGTGAAGAGGAGCTAAAGCGGATCTGCATTGGCATTGAGTGCTGTTACCAGATCATTGTAATACCTATTGATCTCTAACCACTTCAACAGTTGGGAAATCCCTTAACAGGGTATCTTTAACCGGCTTACTATAAATCCTTTGATAGGGTGAATCAAAACCATTGAGTTCTTGAAATCCTCTAACAAGGTAACCTTTAACAGGGTTTAACCCTTAACCGGGTATTCTAGCCATCCCTTAACCAGGTGATCCCTAACAGGATCGGTTCCTAATAGAACCTATTGTATCAGTCTTTAACCAGACAAGGCTCCTAATAGAGCGGGCTTCTAAAGAGTTCAAAAATAGCTTGTGGGTATTCATCCCCACTATGGTTTTTCCCAATTGGGTTTCCACATGAAAAATCTATGTCATGTGTGGTGTTATTCATGTGATGGTTTAAGTGACTTGTGTCTGAAGGTAAATCATGTTTATCTAGCTGTTTATATATTTTGATGATAGATTATCTGTTCATGCACTAGGGTGAAATGGAAATGAAGTATTAGATTGTATGAAAAGATAAGTGTCAACTAGTTTATGCTTGTCTTAGTTATTCTGGTTTTTTACGATTGTACTTTATTTAAGACCGGTGTTACTGTTTGTCTGCCAAAGCACAGTGTCTACTGACAAACCAGTTTTAGGAATGTGTTTTTGTTTGTACTGATTCACCCCCCCCCCTCTCTTAGTACTGGTTTGGTACTATTCATTCATCATTGAGTTATCAATTGGTATCAGAGCATCCTCCAGGTCCTCTGTGTTATAAGATTAACCGCTTGAGGAAAAGATCCCAATCTAATGATGAAGAGGGAAGGTCCAAAGTTCAATAGAGATAATTTAAATATATGGAAAGACAGAATGAAGATATACATCAGAAGCATGGGTGCTCAACACTGGAGCTATGTTGAGAATTCTTATGTTGCCCCTATTGGTACTCTCACCAATGACCAAAAGAGAGAGATGCGAGAGAATAGGCAAGTCATGGAAGCCCTAATTAGTAGTTTATCTGACATTGAGTTTATTGATGTCCAAGATAAAGTAAATCCCAAAGAAGTTTGGGATACTCTTGACAATATATATGGCGGTGATGAGCATGTAAAACAAGCTAAGGAAGAAAGCCTTAGAGGGAAGTTTGAAGACATGCAAATGGTTGAAGGTGAGACCATTCAACAGTATGGAATAAGAATCAAAACTGTTGTTGGAGATATCAAGAGTGTAGGTGGTAAAATGGAAGATTCCATTGTGGTAAGAAAAGTTCTGAGATCCTTATTACCGGTCTATGCAATAAGGGTTGCTGCTATTCAGGAGTTGAAATCAATATACAAGACTAAGGTATCCCTAGACTCCATCATTGCAAAGTTGACAACCTATGAGCTAAATAGTTTTGATGGCAGTGTTCAAAAGACTGAATCAGCTTTCAAAGCTTTTGTTGTAACATCTAGACAAGGAAAAGAAGCAAGCACTAGTGGTGAACCAAGATAGAGCAGAGAAATGGATGATGAGGAGATTCTGATGGAATTTGAAGCTCTTCTTGCCAGGAAACTTCCTAAAGGAACCAGTAAATATAGAGGTAAGCTCACTTTGAAATGCTTTTCTTGTAACTGGATAGGACATATTGTTGTAAACTATCCTAATAGTGATAACAAGGACAAATCGGAAAGGTTCAATAAATTCAAAGGAGGAAATCGGAGAAACTATTTTGTGGCAGTTGATGAAGGTGTCATAGATGAGGAATCAGAAGATGAAGAAAATGAAGATATTGTGTTTGTTGCTATAAAGGAAGATGTGTCAGACAAGAAGGCTCTTGTCTCCCACTTTGATAATTCCAATGAGTGGATTATTGACAGTGGTTGTTCTCACCATATGACTAGTGACTAGAGCAAGTTTCTATCCTTGGAAGAGTATGATGGTGGTGTGGTGCGCTTTGGTAATGATGCACCATGTATGGTCAAAGGTAGAGGGTCCATCTCTCTGAATGGAAAGAGTAGTGCTGACAATGTGTATTGGGTTGATGGTCTCAGACACAACCTTCTGAGTGTTGCCCAGCTGAATGATAGTGGTCTCACTCTGGAATTCAAGAATGGAGTGTGCAGAATCAAAGGAAAGAATGGTGAATTGGTGGCCACTGGCATGCATACCAAAGGTAACCTATTTCAATTGAATGCAAATATCAATACATGTCTTATGGCCAAGTTTGATGACAGCTGGATATGGCATAGGAGACTCTGCCATGTAAACTTTGATAATATTGTGAAGGCCAGTAAGATCAAGCAATTAGAGGGTTGTCGGTGCTGAGAAAACTGGAAAATGCCTTGTGCAGAGAGTTTCAACTGGGGAAAATGTCTTCCTCAACCTTTAAAGGTAAACCTTTCACTGATGACAATTTACTTGATCTTGTGCATACTGATTTGTGTGGTCCTATGAAAAGTAGGAGTGTGCAGGGTGATAGGTATTTCATGATTCTCACTGATGACTACTAAAGAATGATGTGGGTCACATTCTTGAAGGATAAGTCTAAAGCTTTTGGAAAGTTCAAAGCTTTGAGAGGATTAGTGGAAAAGGAAAGTGGTAAAAGGATCAAGTGCCTTAGAACTGATCAAGTAGGGAAATTCACTTCCGGTGAATTCAACAAGTACTGTGAAGAACATGGCATCAAGAGGCAACTATCTGCCCCCCGGACTCAATAGCAGAATGGCCTAGCAGAGAGGAATAACCAGACTGTGGTTGAAGCAGCAAGAACAATGTTGATTCAAGGAAAGGTTGCTCACACCTTTTGGAGAGAAGTAATGAGCACTGTAGTCTACACAATGAACCAGGTACTCATCAAGAAAGGTAAAGATAAAACTCCTTATGAGTATTGGACTGGTAAGACACCTGTGGTTAGCTATTTCAGAGTGTTTGGTAGCAAATGTTACATCAAGAGGAGCGAACACCAGAGCAAATTTGATGTGAAATGTGATGAGGGAATATTCCTAGGATATTCCACCAAGAGCAAAGCTCTCAAGTGTTTCAATAATAGGACTCTAAGAATTATGGAAAGCATTAAGGTGAGAGTTGATGAAACCTCTAAGAAAACTAAGGAAATCGGCAGTAAGTGAGTGGTAAATGAACCGATTGTAACCTTCTGGGAACCAATTGTCAGTCAACCAAGTACCAGTAACAATGTTCCTACACTAGAAGATGTAGATGTTGATACTAATGGAGATGAGGATGAAGAAGAAAAGCAAGAGAAATCTGTTAAGACCATTCCTCGGTATGTCAAGCTGAATCATGATCCTAAGAAGATCATAGGAGATAAGGATGCAGGAATCCTTACAAGAAGAAAGGTCAGAGAAAACTCATGTATGATCTCTGAATTTGAGCCTAAATCATTCAAAGAGGCACATAAAGATGAAGACTGGATCAAGGCAATGAAAGAGGAACTTGACCAGATAGAGAGAAATGGTACATGGTCTTTGGTACCCAGACCGGAGCATAAAAATGTCATCGGTACCAAATGGCTTTTCATAAATAAGCTAAATGAGGATGGCGCGGTGATTAGAAACAAAGCCAGACTAGTGTGTAAAGGATATGCCCAAGAAGAAGGAGAAGACTATGGAGAAACCTTTGCTCCTATAGCCAGATTGGAAGGAGTTTGTATGCTTCTTGCATATGCAGTTTTTAAAGGATTCAAAGTATATCAAATGGATGTAAAATCTGCATTCCTAAATGGTGTACTTGAAGAGGAGGTGTATATAGAGAAACCAGATGGGTTTGCCCTATCTAAAGATAGTGACATGGTGTGTAGGCTACATAAAGCCTTATATGGTCTAAAGCAGGCACCTAGAGCATGGTATGAATGCCTGCACTCCCATCTCATGAAGATTGGATTTGAGAGAACAAGTGAAGATAGAAATATCTACTTGAAATCTGAAGGAGATTGGATCTTGGTCTGTGAGGTATTTGTTGATGACATTATCTTTGGTGGAGATGACAAGATGAGTCATGAGTTTACAAATGAGATGAAGAAAGAGTTTGAGATGTCACTCATAGGGGAGATTAAGTTCTTCATTGGACTGCAGATTCAGCAAATGAAAGATGGAATCTTTATCACTCAGTCCAAGTATGTCAAAGAGGTGTTGAAGACCTTTGGCATGGAAGATAGCAAACTGGTTGGTACACCGATGGTGACTAGTTGTAAACTATCCAAAGAGGATGACTCGGCATTGGTTAATGAGAAGGAATACAGATCAATGATTGGTAAGTTGCATTATGTAGTGCACAGTAGACCAGATATTGAAAAAGTAGTTGGCATTACTAAAAGGTTCCAAAAAAGTCCAAGAGAATCCCACTTGGTTGTAGTCAAGCGGATTCTTAGGTATCTGAAGGGAACTATTGATTATGGATTGTGGTATCCATATAGCAAGGATTTCAACTTGAAACTATTCACAGATGTTGATTGGGCAGGTAATGTGGACGACTGGAAGAGCACAACTGGTGGTGCATTCTTTCTTGGTGGTAGACTGGTCTCATGGATGAGTAAGAAGCAAAGTTGTATCTCTCAATCTATAGCGGAAGCAGAGTATGTTGCGGCTTTCATGAACTGCACTCAGACAATTTGGATGAAGCATGTATTAAATGGCTTCAGAGTTCTTGTATCTGAACCGATAAGTATATTTTGCGATAATACTAGTGCAATTAACATATCCAAGAATTCGGTTTTACATTCTAGAACCAAGCACTTTGAGCTTAAGTATCATTTCTTGAGGGAAAAGGTTCAGAACAAAGAGATTGCACTAGAACATGTTTCCAGTAAGGAGTAGTTAGCAAATATATTTACCAAGCCTCTCCCAAAGGCTACATTTGTGTACTTAGGAGGTGAATTAGGGGTGTTTCCCCTTCAGGAGGTGAACTAAAGGTATATGCTCCACATCAATCAGGTATTGCATAGTCAATTTTTTTTCAGGATTGATGTGTTGAAGGATGCTATTCCTTAGGGGGAGCAGCATAATGGAATAGGGAAGCTTGTGCCTCCACTTTGGCATTGTTGTTAAAGGGGGAGAAGAAGTGAAGTGGAGAAGATATCTTCAGAAATTGGGGGAGAAGATGTGAAGTGGAGAGATATCTTTGTATATTGTCATCAATGCCAAAGGGGGATATTGTTGGCATTATGTGAATTGGTATGAGGACATGATGACATTGTATGTTTTCATTGATGTCAATATGTTGAAGAAGAAAGAACCGGTATATGAGAGAACCGGTATGTTACCAAGAACCAGTATATGTGAGAATTGGTATAACATTGTGAACCAGTATATGTGCCAAAGTGAAGCGGTGTGTTTGTTCAAGGTGAACCAGCATGTTGATATGAGAACCGGTACATGGAAGCTTTGTATGACTATAGGTTGGTAGTCTCAACTTAAGGGTTTCCCGTTGAAGTGCTTCAAGCCTGTGTGACTCAACCAGTGACTTTGTGTGATGAGTTAGCATTGTAACAAAGAACAAATTGTGTTGCCACGTCATCCTTGTGCGCATGAAGGATCTTGCATGAAGGAGAGTGTTCCTATCTACCTCGGGAATGTGCGAAGTCTGTAAATGGTGAAAATGTGTGATGGGTTATCAGCCGCCATGAAAGTGGTGGGAAATAAACGATGGAGAACGTCTTGAGATCGGTTCAAGACTATTGCATTTAATGCAATATACTCAATGGTCAAGATTGAACCGTTTGAATTGCTTAACCTAACAGGTTTAGGGTTTAGGGTTTATGCTACCAACCTATCTGTGTCCTATAAGGTCGATGTTGTGTTTCTTTTTGAGGTTGTTGGCAAAATTTGTGTGTGTGTATCCAAGTGAAGAGATACGTGATTATTGCTAGACTAGAGGAGAGAAGTGATACCTACAAAGTGTAAGTGCAGAAGGTGAAGAGGAGCTAAAGCGATTCTATATTGGCATTGAGTGTTGTTACCAAATCATTGTAATACCTATTGATCTCTAACCATTTCAATAGTTGGGAAATCCCTTAACAAGGTAGCTTTAACCAGTTTACTATAAATCCTTTGACAGGGTGACTCAAAACCATTGAGTTCTTGAAATCCTCTA
The DNA here is from genome assembly GCF_030272615.1 of Cryptomeria japonica. Lineage (NCBI taxonomy): Eukaryota > Viridiplantae > Streptophyta > Pinopsida > Cupressales > Cupressaceae > Cryptomeria > Cryptomeria japonica. The sequence goes on along the minus strand of NC_081413.1, from coordinate 461,715,550 downwards.
ACAATGTAACCTTTAATAGGGTTTAACCCTTAACCAGGTGATCCCTAATAGGATCGGTTCCTAACAAAACCTATTGTATCAATCTTTAACTAGACAAGGCTCCTAACAGAGTGGACTTCTAAAGAGTTCAAAAATAGCTTGTGGGTATTCATCCCCACCATGGTTTTTCCCAGTTGGGTTTCCATGTGAAAAATCTGTGTCATGTGTGGTGTTATTCATGTGATGGTTTAAGTGACTTGTGTCTGAAGGTAAATCATGTTGATCTAGTTGTTTATATATTTTGATGATAGATTATCAGTTCATTCACTAGGGTGAAATGGAAATGAAGTATTAGATTGTATGAAAAGATAAGTGTCAATTGGTTTATGCTTGTCTCAGTTATTCTGGTTTTTGATGGTTGTACTCTGTTTAAGACCGGTGTTACTGTTTGTCTTCCAAAGCACAGTGTCTGCTGACAAACTGATTCACCCCCCCCCTCTTACTACCGGTTTGGTACTATCCGTTCATCATGGAGTTATCACAGACGTGCCTGACATACATAGACATACCTTTTCTCTACACAGACATGCCCATGTAGCATAAATGCACATTCATGATAGAGACATGCTCGCATCTAACACAAATGCCTTTGCATTCATAGACGTGCCTAACACAAACACAGACGCACCTAGCCAACCCAAACGTACCTAGCACCAGCACAGACGTGCCTTAGCATTTTTTGACCCCGCTTGAAATATTCTAAAAAGCATTAAATGTGCTACCTAGCATGCATTTATGACAACATTTCATGTGACAAAGTACAAGGAGGTTTTGTGGTACTTACCGGCTCTCTTGCATCTGCTGGCCTCTAAAATCAGCGAATGCGATTGAATCTGTGAACCAATGCCATCACTGCTGACTGTTGGAGCTTTATTCTCCCTCTGCTTTCTAGTCTCTTAGATGTGTGGATGACAATGAGGATGTTTTCCCCTCGTGGTCTATCTTATAGACTGCCCTAGCCCTAGCCCTAGCCCTAGTCTCTTGTGTCAGTCTTCGTTATCCCGTGACTATGTCACTCTATCCTATCCGGTCAGTCATTTCTATCCTTTCTTTCTTATAGAGAGATTGTCTGTGATCTTTTCAAATAAATTCATCCAATCTCTCGAGGGGGCATATCATTCCCATCTTGGGGCAACTTTGTATCAATTCATCTTATCTTCTTTGAAACAATGTGACAAGTTGCATTGTCTCAAAGAGGGGCAAAATGTAGACACCTAAAATTGTCTTGTCTTTATTTATTTAATTACTTTAGCCTAATTCTTCTATTAATTAAATAAATCTTTATTTATTTAATTAATTCACTTATCCTCTTCTAGCCTTATTTCTCATTTAAATAAATACTTTTATTTATTTAAATTGTCCTTTTTCCTAAATTAAATAAACATCTTATTTGTTTAATTGATCCCACTTCCTCTATTAATTAAATAAATCTTTATTTATTTAATTAATTCATTAACCTTTTCCACCTATGACATGTGGTATTCATCTCTTAATTCCTACACTACCTACCCTCTTATTATTTTCTTATTTTCTTTACCTACCCTCTAATCATAGCCGACCATTTATCTTTTACACCTCTTAATCTTATCCCTCCATTTCTTATAGTGTCTTCTATATAAGGAGATTCTTCCTTCATTATCAACCCTAATCAATGGAATCATTCGACCCAACTATCCTAGCATTCGAACTTTCATATGCAATCAAGCGTACTTGCAACCATATTTCCATTCTTTGTTGAGCTCTTGTGCACACATAAAATCTGAGAGCAAATATATCAAGCAAGATCAATGGAGATAGGAAGAATGGAGATCCAAACCCTATTGGACATGTGATGGTATAATCTTTGTGATTTGATTTGATTTGATTTGATTTGCATTATCTTAGGTAATATTCATATGTTATGGTGGATCTTTCTTGTTGTTAGGCTAGGGTTTTGTGGTTGAATTCATTTAGTCTTTCAACATTGTTGTTATCCATTTTCACCATATAGAGAGAGAAATGAGAAGCTGAGAAAATTCAATGAAAGCTCTAAGAAGGTAGATACACAGTTGAACGCTTAGAGAAGAACAAAGGATACAACCGGTCTTGGTTACCCCGGTTCAGGTCGTATGGAAACTAGAGAATCATCTAAATCCAAAAGAATTAAGGATGATAAAATAAATCAATCAAAAGAAAGGGGTATGAAGTTTTTCAAATTCTCTTGTAATAATTGTGGAAAACTGGGTCATAAGACCAATGACTGTAGGAATAAACTGGTTAATCAAAAGAAGACTTTTACTTTTGATGGATACTGCCACAATTGTCATAAGTATAGTCATGTTGCTTATGAGCGTAGATCTCAATCAAGCAGCCTGTCAAGTGCAAAAATATTTAATGGGCATTGCTTCACTTGAAATAAGTTTGGACATAGATCAAAAGAATGCAGGTTCAAGACAAAGGTATCAATACCACTGTTCAAACTGGTTATTCCTAACAAAAGGAGTAATGAGTTGAATGCAACCTGTTCCATGTGTGGTAATTTTGGTCATGTTGTTGAAACATGCAGAATGAGGAAGGGTCAGAAAAAAAAATCTAGGACAATGGAGGACAACCGGTATGGCATGCTTCAACTTCCATAAGATTGGCCACCTAGCTAGAGAATGTTGAAGTCGGTCCTACAACCGGTCTGCAGACAAGAATCGGTTTAGCAAGAAAAAGGAGCAAAATGACCTGAAAGGAAAGAAGACAACTGAAGAAATAAGAGATGAAATGAAAAAGACATGGATCAAGAAGGATGAAGGAAAAGAAGGAGAAGGAAACTCTAAAACCAAGTCATCATCCATCGGTGATGACAATTCCACTTCTAACTAGGCATATCGATGGCTAGGGGGAGCACATATGGTAAGATTACTCTTGAATCCCCTCAACAAATGTAACGATGTGTTTATCTGCATAGTTGTGATGCACAAATTTTGATCTAAAAGTTCTTAATTGAAGTTTGTCTTGTGAGTTATTTATTTGAGTATCGATATCGGCAATAAATAACCGATGAAGTCAAATAAGTGTACTTTAAGTTGTAAGCTTCAAATCTAACCGTTGGATCCTAGTGTCGATAAAACTCAACGGATAAATAAGGAAATGATAGCACATTTTCATTTACCTAATGACTTGTGAATTTTCCTAAGCTCCCAAGTGTTCTAAGGTGATTTGAAAATTGCTAAGCTTTGTTTGTGCGAAAAAGAAATTCAAGAAGAGCGACGGTGGTGCTTGCCATTCCCCAAAAAAGGATTTCCAACTGTATCTAAGAAAATCTCAATTGAAGGTCAGTATGGCAGCACAAATATCAACTCTTATGTTGGTTGAAGCCATCAAGTAACCCCAACCTGAGTTCAAGTTGCACCCGATGAAAGTTGGTGAAATTGACAAGACCTGTGCTTTATCATTTGTGCCCTCTAGTGCATTGTTGGTAGAAGATATTCACTCCTACATTCATTGCAAGCTCAAAGAACTTGGAGATAAGTTCATTCGAAGTGATTTTAAAGGGTTATGTGAAAATGATCAGTTGAAATCAGGGTTCATACATCTAAAGACCAAGGGTTTGGCATATGTTGTAGACTTTTTGGATCAGTTTCATGGTGACTGGGTTAGATACGTATTGAGCAAGGTTCATGATCAATTTTTGTGGCTGGAAGATCATGTACCAATCCATATCACAAAGGAGATGATTCAAAGACTGACAGGGTTCAGTGCAACTGATGAGGCATTAACCCTAAAAATGATTGTATCAACTGAAATCACCTAGTTAACCAAATCTTGGTGTGATAGTAGAGCAATGAATATCACTCATATTGAGGATGTTGAAGTAAGATTTGACTCTGCAGTGTTGGGTTACAAAGTATATCAACCAAGCCAGATGAACAGTGTGTCGAGCGGTGTCATCCATGTTGGATATCGGATTATCAAAGAAGATGCAACATATGATATATGCAAGATGATCCAAAGTCATTTCATGGTGAACATGGAAAGAATAAAGAAGGATAAGAAGAAATCCTTCAAATATGGCTCTCTACTAGTATGTATATTCTTCTATGTGCTAAAATATTTTCCCGATAAGGGTAATGTAGTATGGTCATAGGAGAAACCTATCATGGTTCAGATAGGTGAAATGATTAGGGATCTGGGAGATAAATTTGGGGAAGCAATGTAGAGATATTTCAAAGAATTCCAAACTATAATGCACAAGAGGGAAAGAACTCCAACCGAAATAGTGCAGAAATACAAGAACAACATTTGTTTTCTTGTAGATACAGATTGTTGTATTTTCCAAGGATTTGAACCTAGAACTTTTTGGGTTCCACCTATGGGGTATGAGGTTGCAGCCAATTTGGTTAAAATTCATATCAATATGCTTCTATCTAAACTAGTATATTTGAAGGCAAGTTTTAAAATAAATCAAGAACTTCAGGTGCCTATCATTAAAAGAAAAGTAAAGAAAATGATTGATACCCTTGACAAGAAATATGCAGGTGAAGCATCTGGTGCCACTACCTCCACTGGTGCAAGTGAGAAAGAAGGGGTCACACCTGCCAAAGATGAAGAACTGACCGGTGAAAACAATAAAGTGACAAAAACAAAACTAAAGGGCACTACAGCAACTAAACCTGCAACATACACAAAGGAAAAGAATCTAGGTACTCTGGTATCTTCACCAAGGAAAGATAGACCAGTAGGAGTAACTTACACTAGAAAGAGAAAGAGTGACCCAAAACTTAAAGAGGATAAAAAAGAAGGTGACACTGGGTCAGATGTGGAAATAAAAGAAGTTAGAAGAAGTTAAAGGAATAAAGCTCCAACAATTGATGAGATTGTGCATGGCATCAAAGAATTTGGAGGTTTGTCTGGTGTTGGAAGGAGATATTCTCTTAGTAATGATGAAGACAAGAGGAAACTTGAGGAAGCTTTGATCTAGAACTTGCACACCTTTTGTAGAACTCCCAGTGAATTGTATGGCATTATTCAATCAAATTTGCTGAATAAAATTGAAGGAAGATGGAAGACTGCTCTAGCTATTGAAAAAGAGCTCAGAATAAAAGCACTCATGGAAGTGTAGCATGAATCAGATTTTGATCAAGATTCACTGGTGGTTGAAGCATGCATTTAGCATTTCAAGATAAGGAACAGAACTAGAAGAGTGGCAGTAGGTGAAATTAGAGAAGTGCATGCTAAAGGTGTTTCCCTGTGGAAGGAAATTATGGACCAGCAAAAGAAGGTTGAAGAAGAAATTAAACAAAAAACTAAATAGGACAAAGGGGTAGTTGTCCTTGATAAAGGAAAAGCTAAAGACTCCAGTGAAGGATTTGATATGTTCTCTGTTGAGGACATCATAAGATATTTTCTATCAGACATCCCCAATTTGACAATAGGTATTGAACAACCGGTTCATACTTTACCAGTAGAGGAAGCCGATAAAACTAAATTATCAGGTCAAGATGAAGTGTTAGTTGAAGATATTCCTTATGAGGATACACCTCACAGAAACTTATCAACACCAAATCCTAATCTCTCTCAAGAAGGAAAAGAGGAAGAAAAGAAGATAGAGGAAGAGAAGAGAACAAAGGAAGGAAATGAGGAAGAGAAGAGAACATAGAAAGAAAAGGAGGAAGAAAAGAAAATAGAAGAAGGAAAAGAGGAAGAAAAGAAGACGGAGGAAGAGAATAGAACAGAGGAAGGAAATGAGGAAGAAAAGAAAACAGAATAAGACAAAGAGGAAGGAAAGAATGTAGAGGAAGGAAAAGAGGAAGAGAAGATAAAAGATAACATAGTAGTGTTGGATACCCCTCCAATAAAAATAAAATTAGACTTAGACAGGGAAAATGTAAAGCAAAAGGTAAGAATCGTCACAGCAACTAGCTCAGAAGCTGAGCCCTTAAAATTTGAAGAAGGAATAGAGGAAGAAGAAGAAGGTGATTCAATTATAGATATAAAGAAAATGACCCCTAAACAGTTGATGAAAGTCTCAGAAAAACTGAGAATCCAAGCTAAAAAGGTAAAACTGAGAGAAAAGAAAAAGAAGGCAAGAATCCTCACCTCTGCCAAAATAATTCTCTCTGATCTGATCCCAGACATTCTAGTTGATGATACTGCACCCATTAATGAATTCTCTGGTCGCAACTAATCTAGAGAAGGTTGCAATAAGACAACATGAAATAAAGTGGGGAGATAACATAATGGAATAGATATCAGTTGGAAAAGTTGCTCTATCAACCAGAACATAAGAAGATAGGACCACACTTCAGCAAGTTGGCCAACTCCTAATGAAATCTTTAAACTTTCTTGTCTTAATCAAAGATTTGGATGATAACAAAAATCAAATTCAAAAGGAGATTCAGGATCTAGTAAGCTCATTTGATCCTCTTATTAGTTCAACATCAACTTTCACTAGAAAAATCAAAATGCTCAATCATCAACTCAAAAAGTTGAAAGATGAAGAAGACAAAATAAGTCTTAGCATGTTAGAGCTCCAGTTCTATTTAGCACCAATTATAGACTTCATGCAACTAAACATTAAAGAGGTAGACCACTTAATTAATGCACTTGAGTTTAAGACAGTTGACGATATGGAGGTATGGCCACTTTACTACCATGAAACAAATTCAATCTTCATGGGAATGTTCTTTAAAAGTGGCTCAAGAAAGCTTTAAAGAAATTTTTGCTTTAATTTAACAAATCATTTTTGATAGTCTTTGCCATTGCTAGCAAAAGGGGGAATTTTGGTTGTTATGGAGTCTTGTTAGGAACAGGGGCCATGGGACCGGCACAGTAGTTTATAGAATTTGCCACCAATGCCAAAGGGGGAGTTTGTTGGCATTCTGATACAATTTTGTATGATCAGTAAATGATATGGTTGTCAATTTTGGCAACATCATCTCCTTAGTCTTCCCAATCCTTAAGGAGTAAGCAAACCAGGCAGTGAGTAAACCAGAAGATAGGAAGTATACCAGCAAGTGGTAGATCAGCAAGTAGGAAGGTGATTGGGTAGTGGTGAATAGATCGATAAGGAAGATGTCCACTGACTAAGCACAGACTTAACTGGTACTCATTAAGTAATCGGCTAGACAAGGTTTTGATTGGTTCACCAAAAATTTTAGTAACCCATAGATTGGTAACGTTCAGTTACAACCAACTAAATTAGAAGTCTTCTCTTAATCAACCAATGGACATATCGGCATGTTTGACAGTATTGACAGAGATTCCTGCATGATTTCAAAAGCACAATTTAAGGATTGACAATGGAATTTTGAATGGTATGTTTTGGAGGGAAAAGTTGGCAAAATACTTAAGGGTTTATAAATACACATCTCATTGTTGAGATGGTTCTTATCAAGGTGAATGAAGTTAATGTGAAAAAGGGCACAGGGGGAGTTTTGGATCATGGAGAGCCGAGTGATAGAAGACCAGTAGAGTGGGGTTTCACAGAGCAGTGACTCGGGTGACAAAGGAACGGTAGTGTAGGATTCAAGTACCAGCAAATCGACAGAAGGAAGAGTTGTGAAGGATAGGCACAACCGATGCAGAACAAGATTGATATCTAATTGTGATCTGATCAGGCTAATGTTTATCTTTTTGTATCTAATCATTCATCTGTTGTTTTGAGATAGCTGCAACTTAAATCCCTTAACTAGGTGGACTTTAATAGGTCCCATTGTATAAATCCCTTAACCGGGTAACATCTTAACTGATGTTCTAAGTCCTTTAACCAGACTACCTTTAACAGGATAAAGGCACTAACCGGCCTTGATCAAAATCCCTTAACCAGGTGGCACCTAACCAATGTCTTTGTAATCTCCTAACAGGGATGGCTCTTCACCAAGCGTACTCTAGAAGAGTACAAATTTTAAGAGTTTCTACTCACACCATGGTTTTCTCCCTATTGGGTTTCCACGAGATAAATTTGTGTGTCTTTGTGTATCTTTTCATGTATTCTTAATCTTGTGCAGTAAATGTGTACATTGGTGAATGGTTAATTAGTTCATACTTAAAGCAAAAGTATCAATTATTAAACACCGATAATGTACTGATTCACCCCTCCCCTCTCAGTACCGGTTGGGATTAATAGAAACAAGGCTTTATTACTTATACAAGCATATTATGGAACTAATACAAAGTGAGAGGACAAACTCACGATTCCAACACCACCGACGGTGCGAGAATCAGAGATTCCTAGCTCAAGATATGATAGATTGAAGAAAAAGTGCAGAAATCAGGGTTTTAACTTAAAAACATAAAGTGAAAAAGTTCATAATGCATAAATATGAAAGTGATACCTTTATTTGTCACTTTTTGACTTTTTGGCACTGTTCACTATAGAGGATCCCACATATTAGCCATCATGCCTTAACACTGACCTGAGCGACCTATGAGGATGGAGATCCTATGCTAGTTCGTAATCAACATTCGACCACTCGACAAGGTGGGTTGACCTTCCATTGACTCTCTTTTGACTTTTTCATTCTTTCACTGATGATGGGATGGTGATGTCATTTCCAAGATCAGGTTCGGGACTCCTCTTTGGGCACCTTGGGGTCCTAGGGTGCCCTGGTCCCCCTAGGGCACCCTGGTCCCAAGGGGTGCACTGGTCCTCCTAGGGTTCCCTCGTAACAGTGGCGACACGGGATCAAGCGATTGAATGTTAGAATAGATAGAATGATTGCATTAATTAGATGATAATGATGATGATTGATTATTGATGATAGGATTTTTTTCTTTTCGCAGACACTACCATACATCCGCAAGCATACTTTTGGGCTCACCTTCTGGAGCCTTTGGAAGCAGATCCCAAGGATGACAGCGGGAGAGAGGGAGTTGCTACATACAGTGTGCTTGTGGTTTGCGATGATCATGTTGGCCATCAGATTCCATTCTACAATGTTGATGGCTTTTATGGAGAGGTGGGATCCAGACACCTCGACATTCTTGTTATCTATGGGGGAGATGACGGTCACCCTCGAGGATGTATACCACATTCTGTGCCTTCCCATAAGGGGGGTGTGAGATATCGATCTGACTATACTGAAGACGATTATAGGAGAGAGCAAGTGTATGATGTGGGGAGAGTGATACTCAGTGAGACGAGGGACCATATCATGGTCAACTGTCTCCTACACCCTACCGGTGACATTCCATTAGTGAGGTGACTCATGATCGTGACCCTTGCATTAGCCATGCGCCCTAATGGGCGCAACACACACATGCATGGAGGACTCATCTACACTATCTAAGTGATGGAGAGACATAGGAGGGTATACTCCTGGGGTCAGAGCATGCTTGTCCATCTCTATCATGACCTTAGGGAGTATGTATTTGGGCAGGGATGTAGCCTGATGACATACACGCTACTACAGGTGTGGATGTTCAAGCATATTACCTGCACTAGGCCTATTGGAGCCCCTATAGACTTAGTCCCAGAGCAGCCTAGGGTATTTTTTTATCCACTTACTTGCGAGTGGTGATTCGGTGATCTCCTCCATTGGAGGTTGAGCTTAGATAGATTGACAGCGAGCAAAGTCGTATGGAGAGCCTACCTAAGGATGTACATGTAGTCAAGGATAAGCAGGCAGTTGTTCATCATGTAGAGGAACCATCTACTAGAGCGGCGATACAGCCACATAGTCATCCCCTTCTACTTTGACTAACTTCGGTGGTAGTTTGGGTTCAAGAAGTGTGTTCTTACTGATGTTCCTATGTACATCTAACACTCACGCATGAGGTCGCGACTAGGAGCCATTCCTAGGCCTACCAGTGATGAGATCAACATCATAGATTAAGACGGGTTTGATCAAGACATTGCGACAGACTATAGAGATGATTCGGGTGCGCACCGATGGTACATCACATGGTGGGGGTGGACATACCCTGGAACCATCTTCCTAGCAAACCTCCCTAGAGGGAACCTCAAACCATGGAGACAGACAGATGATGGAGAGGGATTGGATACATCTAAGGAGGGCTTAGATGATCAGGCTAACAACATAGGAGAGCATAAGATAGGAAGAGATGGAGATTATCCTAACACCAGAGAGGGAGATCAGGATGGAGATGATGAGGAGGATAGAGAGAAGGAGGAGGAGGATGAGGAGGACAATGATGATGAGGAGGACAATGATGAGGACGATGATGATGATGAGGAGAATGACAAGGAGGATGATGATGAGGAGGACAATGATGATGATGAGGAGGACAAGGATAAGGAAGACGAGGATGAGGACGAGGATGAGATTAAGGAGGAGGATGAGTCAAATGCAGTTCCTCATCACTCTGGGGAGGATACCATACCCCTAGATCCACTGAGCCTCCCATTACAGGTGAAGAAGGACCCTATAAGGGGTCTTGATCCTAGTCCCCATTGGCCCATACCCACTGTATAGAGATAGTATGAGTGTGGAGAGCCTAGCAGGTCCTAGTCTCAAGTGGTCTCTTTCCATGATCCCTACTGGCGAGAGGGAGATCTAGGTAAGGTGTCTTGTTATTGATTAACTTATGTATCTTGTTTATATTTCATGATATATAATGTTACTGATAAAAAATTCTCTCTTTCTTGTAGCTATCATCCAGGAGTGGCGTTCTCTTATTTAGAATGCATTAACAGACCTCATCTTGACTGCATACATTCCTAGTTCCTCGTATGTATCACACAGATCCCAGAGGAGTGCAGGATGACACGGGTACCTTTTCTCCCCTATTCGAATGGAGATGGAGGTGCTACGAGAGAGATTATGATAGACAGAGGCAGCCACATACTGTGGGATTATGATGGAGAGGGATCATAGGAGCTCCCCGCGGAGTCACTCATAGTCCATATTGCGATACACCCCCATGGGGCCACCCCCATGGCCAGATCAGGAGGGGGCATTTAGCCACCATCCTCTAGCTACTAGTCCTAGGGATAGGATATTATCTTCATGTATTTATGTATGTATTATAATACTCATGGATATGTTATTTTGATGCTTAAACAATATATATGCATTGCTTAGATTAGAAGTAACATATTTAGTGATGAACATTTATGTCTAATTTAATTTCCATGTGATTGATTTGTCAATGCTTCATGATTAAATTGATACATGTGTGATTTAATTAAATAACTAAGTATTTAATTAAATGCTACTTTGATGATGTAAAAGAAGAATGTATTAAGCCTAAGAAATATATGACTAATGTGATTTAATTAACTCTAATTAAATGCAACATGATATAATTCTACTTAACAAATAAGAAATTGTATAACATGCTAGCACATATAAAATGTAAATCTATTACAATTTATATAGAAGAATCCAAGACAAACAATAAAGTAAAGAAACATACTTGTCAAGAATGAAGTAATGTAGATCAAACAATATAACATCATTTAATCCTACATAGTTTAATGAAGACATCCTAACATATTACCCGATTTTGAAGAAAGAAAAGGTATAGAGAGAGAACATAAATTGGAATAGAAAGAGAGAGAGAGAGAGAGAGAGAGAGAGAGAGAGAGAGGGAGCTAGGTATAGTATTTACGAAGGTGCATAGCATTTATGGGTTCCTTGAGAGGAATACCTTCCACATTTGCTATCTTGTAAGCACCTGATCCATAGACCTCAACAACAATCTATGGTCCAAGACAGTTAAGGCTGAATTTTCCTTTCTCCTCGGGTATGGAATTCATGTTGTGTTGATTCTCATAAAGGACTAAATCACCTACTGAGAAGGAACGTTGAATAACTTTATCATTGTAGCTTCATTGCAAATTTTAATGATATGCTCAAATATGCTAGAGGGAATTTACATGTCATTCATTGAGCATCTCAAGTTGTTGAAGTTTTTTCTCTCTATAGGAATCATCATCCACTATACCTCTAAGAGAAAATCTCAAAGAAGGAATTTCTAACTCCAAAGGCATAATGGCATCAGCACCATAAAAAAAATTATAAGGAGTACAACCCATAGAAACACGTACACTCATGCGATGGGCCCAGAGAGCATAGGTTAATTAAGTATGCCAATCCTTACCATGCTTGTTTACATTCTTTCAAAGAATTTGTTCAATTATCCTATTAGAAGACTCAGCTTGATCATTTCATTGAGGATAATACGGTGTAGAAAATTTATGTTGAATATGATATTTCTCGAGAAACTTCTTCACATCCTTATTTTAGAATGATGTTCCATTATCTGAAACTAAGGAAGAAGGTATCCTGAATTGGGAAATAATGTTTTCCAAAATGAATTGATAAATTACTTCAGTGGTAGTAGATCGAAGAGGAACGACCTCCACCTTCTTTGTAAAGTAATCAGTGGCAGTTATGGTGAAGGTATGTCCTTGAGATGAAGGAGGAGATATTTTACCAATGAGATCCAAACACCATGTAGAAAAGGGCCAAGACGCCACTTGAGATCAAAGTTCTTGGGCAGGGGCATGGATCAAATTGCTATGTTGCTGACACTGGTGACATTTTTTAACAAATGCAAAGGAATCCTTTTCCATGGTTTTCCAATAATATCCCATTCGGAGCAATCTCTAAACTAAAGATCTACCCCCAAAATGCCCCCCACAAGCACCTAAATGTGCTTCCTCAAGAGCAACAGGGATTTCAGCTTGTTTAGGCATCAAAGGAGAAGACCATTATAACCCTTCCTATAAATAACAGTAGAAAGGATAATGTATCTAGCAGCCAATTTGTGAATCCTAGCCCTAGTATTCTTATTCGCGGAGTCGGGAAAGGTACCATCACTCAAATATCTCATGATATGTGAGTACCATTCATCAGAATCTATAATGCAACAATATACCATAACACTAGGATTATCAGCAATAGCCGGGGTAGTGAGGTTGTGAATGGTGAATTTAAGATCTACCAAGGGATCCTCTAGAGACACAAGAGAGGCAACACATGTCATCGCATCAGCATGTCGATTATCTTTTCGAGGAATAGGATCCATGGTATACGAATCAAATTTTTGCAACAAGGATATAGCTAAATCTCAATATTATGATAATTTGTCTTGCTTACCTTCATAAAATCTTGTCACTTGTCCTATGATTAGTTGAGAATCTCCACAAATATATAGATATTTCACATTCAATGCCAAGGCTGCTTTAATTCCAGCTATAAGAGCCTCATATTTAGCAATGTTATTGGTACATAAGAAATTGAGATGATATGATAAAGGAATGGGCTTCTTTTTAGGAGAGATTAAGACCAGCCCTACCCCTGATCATGTACGACACTTAGAGCCATCAAAGTACAATTCCCAAGTCTCATCAACCTTAGTCGAAAAAATGTATTTATCAGGAAAGGACTCTAGATTAGGTAGGGAGAAGGGTGAAGGAGCATCGACTAAGTGGTTAGTCAATGCTTGACCCTTTATTGCCTTTTGTGAGACAAATTTAAGGTCAAACTCGGTCAACATCATAACACACTTAGTTAAGCATTCAGAAAGGTCAATTTTGGAGAAAAGATGTTTAAGAGGGTCGAATTTAATGATAACATGGACCTCAGCATTCAAGAGATAATGCCTCAACTTTTGGGTTGTAAAGACTAAAGCAAGGCACTTCCTTTCTATTACATAATATCAGACTTTGTAACCGAGTAGAGGGTGGCTTATGTAATAAACTAGGCATTCTCTACCATCCTTATCAAATTCTGCCAATAGGGTTGCAAGAGCTTGAGGGGAAGTAGCAGTGTACAAAAGGAAAGGCTTAGGAGGATCAACAGGTTGAAGGATAGGAGGATTGGCCAAATAGGTTTTTAGGTCTTCAAATGCTTGACGATAATCCTCATTCCATTGGAAACTGATATTATTTTTAAGCAATTGTGTGAAGGGAAAGGTATGATCCGCAAGTTGAGAAATGAACCTACAAATAGCTTGGATCTTTCCTTGCAAAATTTTTAGTTGGGAAACATTCTTAGGAGGTGGCATGTTAACAATAGTATCTATCTTTTTTGCATCCACCTCAACGCCACGATGTGAAACTATGAATCCTAATAGTTTTCCACTATCCATACCAAAAACACATTTTGGGGGATTCAAACACATGTTATACCTACGAATTCTCTCAAATATTTGATGAAGGATCTTAATATGATCTATACGAAGAACGGATTTGGCTAAGATGTCATCAATGTAATCTTCTAAGTTTTTATGCATGTAGTCATGGAAGATGAGAGTCATAGCACGTTGATAGGTTGCGCCTGCATTTTTCAATCCAAAGGGCATCACAACCCAACAAAACATACCCCAAGGGGTGGTAAAAGTAGTTTTATATTGATCTTGAGGATTAATGAAGATTTGATTATATCCTGAGAAACCATCCATAAAGGATGATAAAGAATGCCCTGCTACTGAATTCACTATCATATCGATATTCAGGAGAGGAAAGTCATCCTTTAAAGAGGCCTTTTTAAAATCATGGAAATCCATACACATCCTAATCTTATTTTTAGCCTTATCCACAACCACAATGTTTAAAATCCATGGGGAATAATCAATAGGATGAATGAATCCAGCATCCAACAGTTTTTCAATCTCATCTTTAACAAGTAATACCACCTTAGGGTGAATTTTTTGAATCTTTTGTTTCATAGGTTTAGCATCAGGAATTAGGACAATGTTATGAGTGACAATCTTAGGATCTATGCCAGGCATGTTAGAATATATCCAAGAAAAGATCTCAGGGAATTCATATAACAACTTGGCATATTGTTTTTGCTCTTCTTCATCAAGATATTTCCCTATCTTGAGGATTTTATCTTCAATGTAGGGATCCATCTTAATATCAATGGTGTCATTCATTAGGAGATTTCTTTATTGAGGAGCATCTTTTAATTGAGGAAATTCTTTAACTATCTCATCGTTATTTCTTTCTTTCCCAAAGTAAGCTTTTGTATTTAGACAATAGGGAAAATTGTGGTTATGGTGATAACAAGGAAGGTTGTCATAATCTCCCAAGAATTCAGCTAAGGAATCATCAGTAGAAAAAACATCAGAAGGGTTGCAGTCAATATATACTGGATATTTTAGCGAGAAAGAAGCAAAAATGACATTAACACTAATAGATGGTCTCTTAGAGACTTTAGTATGCTTGAAAGGATCATAACCAAGCCCAAATGTCATATCACAAAAAAAAAATTCCAAGGTAAACTTAATCCCTTGTTATTGAGCAGCACATCCATTTCCATTATATCCACACCTAGCTAGGATGTGAAATCCAGGACCATAAAGGTTAGTCATTTCCAAAGAAGAAAGAGGAATTTCAAAATGTGAAGAATCAAAATCCTCTAAACCATAAACTAAGGGAGATGAAGTTTGAGAAGCCACCACAAAGTTATTACTCAATGGCCTAGACAAACTAGATTTCTTTTTAGGTTCTTCTTCTTTCTTATTTTCGCCCTTAGGTTCTCTAGGGGGAATTATGTATTCCCCTACAAAAGTAGGATTGAAATCAAGGGATCACCAATCATCTTCTGCAAGAACCTTCTCAAGAGAAAAGGTGCCCTCAGTAGTAGAGTCGAGATGAGAAGACTCATCCTCAAGAACCTTAGGTCCACTTGAGGAAGTATTGGGAATCGATTTAGATATAGGAGATAGGTTTGATGAAGTGATCACACTAATTGGAGTATAAGCTTTAGAGGAATTATCTAAGATAATTGGGGAAGAATTTATTGAAGAGGATTTAGAACTTGATGTTTGCAAACAAGCCTGGAATCTTGTGTCACCTAGCCAGATATATGTTGTATTATTGTAAATAAATTTAATTTGCCTATGAAATGTAGAGGGGACAACTTGCATGCTATGAATCCAAGGTCTCCCTAGCAACAAGTTGTATGTCAACTCTCTAGACATTACATGGATAGGAGTGGGAAAAGTAATAGGACCTACCTTAACAGGAAAGGTGATAATACCTAGTGAAGATTTAGCAACATTATCGAAGCCACAGATGGTGAGAGGATCGGGCTTAATAAGAGATGTATCAACATTGATCCTATGAAACAAGTTAATGCTACAGACATTAAGGCCAAAACCATTTTCCACTAGTGTTTGTCTTATTGCACTATCATTTATAATAACCATAATCATTAAGGGATCATATTATTGTTGAATTTCACTAGAGGGTAGCTCATCTTGTGTAAACACAATCTGGGCCTTGGGTGTTGTAATAGAGTTAATCAAGGAAGCCATATTATTGGATGTCACTATGGATGGGACATTCAATGTTTTCAAGACATCTTATAGCATTCCATGATGAGTCAAGGAAGTTTGAATCAAATCCCAAAGGGATATCTTGGTAGGAGTAGCTTTAAGTTGTTCAACAAGATCATATTCCTTACCAAGGGTTTGTGAAATACGAGGTGCTTGAGGAAGAATGGGTTGAGGATCAGGTAGAGAAGTTTGAAAAACTAGAGGAGGATTAGGTTACCTATTCTTTCTCGTGTTATAGGTATGGGAAACTGCTTTATAAATCTCCTTATTTTTCTAGCATAGCTATAAGGACTCTTAGTGGGATTCCTTCCTTGAACCATAATGATAGGTTTGTTTGGAGTGCTAAAGGAATCGTGACTATATCCACCTTGAACCATGAAAAGAGGTTGATTAGGAAGAGGTGAAGTTGGAGAAGGAAAAGCACCTTGGACAATAAAATTTGGTTTGCTATGTTAATTCACATTGATCATATTGATTAACCTTTTAGATGCATTATTCTTGTTTGAAATTTTAGGCAAAGACATAAAGTCATCAAGGGCATCATCTAGTAAAGAATGATCATAGTGATTGAAAGGATTACCTTTAGACTCAAAAGGAGACATAACATCATAGAGGTAATCACGAAAATCAACCATGTTTCTAGATCTAGTGGAGGAGTTGATAGGAATGTACCCATGAGAGGAATCATTCAACTTATCTTTCTCATCACCATGAAATGGCATAGTAAAAAGGTTGATTATTTTTTGGCAAAATGAGAGTTTAGAAGGATTAGGTTTCAAAAATTCATCTATAGCTTCATCTAATTCATCCTTACTAATCTCATAATCAACAAAATTGCATACATCATCAAAAGCATGAACATCTTGCAAATAGAAATCTGACATTTTGAAATGAAAATTGCATGAAACTTAAACACACAATGCAAGGAAAATGAAAGAAATCTATCTTTTTCTTTTTTTTTATGTTTTGAAAGAAAATTAAATAAACTACATCTAGATCTAAAAATACAATGCAATGAAAATAAAATTGGGTTCACTTTGGGTTCACCAAAGATGTGTAGGGGAAAAAGTGAGACTAAGTATGGAAACCCTAATCCCACTCTCATACACACTCATGGAATACGAAAGAGCCTAGGGAGGTAACGCACTTCAACTACTTCTTATGAGAAAGAGAGATTTTTGGATTACCTCTTAGGTTTTCTACTCCTTGGTTGTAGATGAGAGAGAAGAATGATGCAAAAATGCAATCTAACCTAGAATGCAATTAAGCAAGGAAACCCTAATCTGAGAATGCAGATCAAAAGATAACTGATATACTGCTAAAAATTATAGATTAAAAGGCAAAACCAGAGGTGCACGTGTCTAAAATGTGAGGAGAAATGTCTGGTACTTGGGTGTCATGCCACTGTCCTGATTCTACAATTCTGGAGCTACAACTGACAAGATGGATTATGAAGCCTGCAAGACATTGTTCTGCCAATTCGTGTTGACAGAGGGCAGGACCATGGCACCATGCCACTCTCTTGGGAAGGACCAGGGTGCCATGTCCCTGCCCTTAGGGTTTTTTCTGAGATCTACAACCAAGAACTATCCCTGTGTTCTCTTTCGGTCCCGAAACTTCCAGCGACACTTGGATTCAAACCTGTACCTGAAGCTAAAAAATAGGGTTTGGGGTGGCTATGTATGGTTTTGCCTTAGTCAATCCCCCATGTTGGTGATTTCTACCTCCATAAATAGCCAATAAAGTACTGAAAATTTGTGTGCAAGAACCTTGTGTACATGCAAGATCCTAAAATAAAAGCAAACAATCTAGAGCAACCCTAAAGAGTAAACCCTAATTGTTTATAATTGACAAAGTAAATACTCTAAATCCATAATTCAAAGTGATCTAAAGTATGAATATGAATAAAAATGAAGCTTATGCAAAGACATGAAGACAACATGAAACCATACCCAACCCCAAGGGAGAGGTACAAGCCAATCATCAGTCAATGATCTCCTATTGTTCCTCTACATCTTCAAAAAAGCCCCCAATTGATAAAATGATGCTTGATGAGTGTTTGATGGATCAATTTTGAATTTTTTTGAAGACTTCAAAGATCTACTCTTTCACTGCAAAGAAGGCCCTTATGTTTCAAAAACCTACCATTGGATTCTTAGAGGAACACCCCTTCAAATGACAAAAGAGAGCTCTTAATTATGAAACCCTGTATCTTAATTTCATTTTTAGGCCAACCCAGGATTTGAATTTCCCACTGATCTTTTGGGGTTAAGCATTATTATATCATAGGATTATGCTCCCAAAATTTTGGGGAAAAAGTTGAGGACCATGTGCACTCCCACCACGGTTCGACCAACTTTTCACCAAATTTTTGGGGGTGTTAGATATGATGATATTAGAGCGTATCCCAAAGTTGCAGCTGATTTTGAGATGTTTTGATATGTGAAATCAGGCCTAAATGATCAAGATAAGACATAATTAGGGTTTATGAATAAATGACTCATTGGAGGAATAAGATGAAAAGGGGCACGCTTAGGGTAAAGGGCCCTACTTTATAACATGTAAAGTGATGAAACATGACTTTCAATTTAATTAAATTAATTAATTAAATGCTTAAAGGGAAATTAGAAATGCAAGATGCAAGACACACTAAGGTGGGTGCTAACCTAAGTGTGAAATTGTACCACCCTAGCAAGAGTATACAATTTATGACACTACAGGCCCAAATAAGAGTGTGATGATATATTAAAGTGGATAAGAATCATAATATTAAATTAAGTGTTAATTTAAATCAATAAAACATCCCATAAAGTATAGAGAAATGGGAAATACTAAAATGGGTGCTAGGAGAGTGTGACATTAGACACCTCGATTAAAGGTGTCTAATTTACAATGCTATAGTTGAAAGAGCATTAGAAGAAGCAATAGCATAAAGAAGAAAAATTCAATCAAGAACTATAGGTTGTAAGATAGTGGTGTAGGAGCACCCAAAGACACAAATGAAGCCTAAAAGAGTCTAATATCACCCATTAGGTGAAAATGATCATATGTCTAGTAGGTTGATAGTTTTATGAGTCAATAAGACCCAATTGATGTAAGGCATATTCATGGTTGCATTTTATAAGCCACCATGGACAAATGACCATGTGGGTCAGTAGGAGTCTAGACATGAGTTAGGCAAATAAACATTGGTCTTAGAAAGATCAGACCAATCCTTGGAATAGGCTGAATACACCTTGGATTTGCCAAATTTGAAAAGTTGCAAGTTGACAACTTTTGTTGTCATTGCAAAATTTTATAAAAAGGGGTAACTAATCCTCCAATAGTTCCAAAGTTTGAAAAGTGTTTGGAAACTATTAGGGAGGCTATATTGTGCCCACTTGGATTGATTCCATGGTTTTTGTTGGTATTGTTGTTTAAGTTGTTGAAATTGGTAATGTTTTGGAGTTTGGAGCAATACAATATACTTGGAGTTTACTCAAATTTTGTGTGTTTGATGTTCATTTATGACCGGTAAGGATTGGTGGATTCCTAAAACCAATTGGGCGAGTTGGGTAAGTCTCTTACCTTTCATTTTAATCAGATTTCAGGTCTTGAAATAATCAGGTTGTAGATTCCCATCAAAATCTATCTAGACTGGTCACAAACCCTGCTAGCACCTAGGGTTTCACTGTAAAAATGCCCTAAATCTGACATTTTCACCATAGGACCAAACAAACTATGGGAAAATATCATAGGGGCCATTGTACCATAATATTTTGGTGTTGTTTTGTAAGGAGGATCCAAGCCCGAAGAGATTTAATTGACCCTAGGTGGGCATCTCTATGTGACCGCCTGAACTATAGAAGTGAAAATCACTTGCAGTAGACAAAGGAGATGGGATCAAGTCCTGAAACCTTTTCTTTGGTGGTTTGAAACCATACCCCACCTATCAAAAGTTTTTATTTAGTTAGGGGACTAATACAAGGGGTACTTGCTTTGGAAATTAGGCCTAATTGGCTTAATTGGGTCTGGAAGGACAGTAAGGATATAGACATTTTCAAACTTGGGGTTAGAGTCTAAGCCTTTGGGGAATTGTGTAAATTGATAAAGGGTATCTTAATCTACCCTTATTTTGTCTTATCTTTTGGAATTTTTTTAATTTGTGTGTGGAGAACTCAACTGGTGGGGCTACTAGACAAATAGGACAGTTGTGAGACAAGTACCCCCTAAACCATTTGACAATTAGGTTTTATGGATTTTTTGTGTTGGTTGGACAACCAATAGACAAAATCCAATAGGTTTCCATCCCACCAAATTTGAAAGATTGTCTGCCATTCACACAAGGGTAGATTGTTTTCATCCCACGAGTACCAAAAGATACTAATCTGGTATGGATCCGGTCACACAAATTGTTGTGTGAGTTGAGAAATTGGTAGGTGTGTTGTTTGACACCTTGAATAAATAGAGCAACTTTATTTGGACATAGTATTCATGGGTGAGAGAAGGTTATCACCTAGTTTGTTGCTTGTCTCTGCATCATATTGGTATTAGAGCGAGTTGGATCACTTGGGGAAAGTGCTTTTTGTTGTATTTCCATGGAAGGAAGTGAGGGAGAGGCTAGAAACATGCCTCCTAAGATTATGTCTCAAGATTCCATCAAGAAGTTGTTTGAGGATGTAGCGTCGTAAATTGTACGCACTCGCTAGGGTGGTACAATTTCACACCTAGTTTAGCACCCGCCTTAGTGCATTTTACATTCTGCATTGCATTTCTCCTTTAGCACTTAATTAATCAAATTAATTAGGTCTAAGGTCCTATTTCATCATTCTCTACATCATAAAGTTGGGCCCTTTCACTAAAGCGCGCCCTTCGCATTTTATTCCTCCAATACATCACTCAATCAAAAACCCTAATTAAGTCCTATTTCGAACTTGGGGGCTTGGTTTCGGGGTCAAAACATCTCGAAATCACCTGTAACTTTGGGATTCTCTCTAAAATCATCATATCCGACGGCCCTGAAAATTTGGTGAAAAGTTGTCGAGACCGTGGCGACCGGAGTGCACATGGTCTCGGACATTTTTCCCGAAATTTTAGGAGCACAATCCAATCATAAAATAAAGCTTAACCCCAAGAAATTGGCGAGATATTCAATCTCTAGGTCGGCCAAAATACGAATTTACGATCTAGGGTTTCCTACATAAGAGCTCTCTTTCTTCATTTGAAGGGATCCAATTTTTGTTTTCAAGAACTTCATATGCAGCAAAAGAGCAGATCTTGGAAGACTTCAACAACATTCAACATCATTCTATCAAGCATCTATCAAATTCATTCATCCACTTAGGGCTTGGAAGACATTGAAGAACAATAGGAGATTACCGACTGAAGATTGGCTTGTACTCCTCCCTTGAGGGTTGGGTATGATTTCATGTTGTTTTCATGTCTTTGCATAAGCTTCAATACGTCATTTATTCATGCTTTAGATCACATTGCATCTTGATTTAGAGCATTTACATTATCATTTGCAAGCAATTAGGGTTTACTTTCTAGGTTGCTCTAGTTTGCTTTCTTGCATTTTAGGACCTTGCACACACAATACATTTTACAAAACAACTTGGCTATTCGTGGAGGTGGAAATCACTCAAGTGGGGGTTTGACTAAGGCAAAACCCTATATAGCCGCCCATACACCCTTTTTTAGATATCATTGCAGGTTTCGGGATTCGGACGATGCCGCGGGATACAGATCCGAAGAGAGAAGGTCAAGACAGCACTCTGTGTCAAGTTGCAGAGCAGAAGACTGGGACAGGGGCGTTGGGCACCCTGGTCCTGCCAGGACAGGGGCGCTGGGCGCCCTGGTCCCTGGGACAGAGGCGCTGGGTGCCCTGGTCCTCCGGACAGACAGCTTACAGACAGCTTCCCGACAGTGTTTCAGAGTGCAGAACAGCAGTTTCCGGTGCAGTTTTTAGGACAGTGGCGCCCGCGCTCCCGTCCCAAACATTTTCAGTCTGATTTTGACTCCGGGTACACATCTGCATTCTTATTTCATCCTTGTATTTATAGTTGTTCATTGTTTAATCTCAATTCTGCAATCTTGTTATTAGTTCATACTTGCATTTTGGGATTAGGGTTTGAACTTGTATCATTTTAGCTTTCAATTTCAACAAGGGAATAGAAATCCTAATAGATATCCCGTGGCTCTCTCTTTCACCAAAAGAAGTAGCCAATTGTGCGATATCTCTAGGCTCTTTCGTATTCCGTAATGTGTGTCAAAAGGTAGGATTAGGGCATGTTAACCTAGTCTCGCTTTTTCCCCTACACATTTTGGTGAACCCGACGTGAAACTATCATTGCTTCCTTTTGCATTGCATTTGTTAGATCTAGATCTAGATTTAGTGTGTTTTCATTTCATTTTCATTAAAAAGGAAAAAGAAAAAAAAAAAGAGTGTGTTTCTTTGCATTGTGTGTTTAAATTTTATGCAATCTTTTCAAAATGTCAGATTTTTATTTGCAAAATGTTCATGCTTTTGATGATTATTATGAGTATAGCCAAGATGAATTAGATGAAGCTTTAGATGAGTTTTTAAACCTTAAGGATGCCAAACCTTCATTTTACCAAAAACTCATAAACCTTGTTACTATGCCATTTAGGTGTGATGAGAAAGATAAGTCGAATGATTCCTCTCAAGGATACATTCCTATCCACTCTTCCCCTGAATCTAGTAACATGGTTGTTTTCAATAATCCCCTCTATGAGGAGATGTCTCCTTTTGAATCAAAAGACAAACCTTTTAACCGATATGATCATGCTTTGTTGGATGATGCTCTTGATGACTTTGTGGCTTTGTCGAAATCTTTAAACAAAAACAAGACCTCTAAATTGGTTAACATGATAAACTTGAATGAACATAATAAGCCTCTCTTTGAAGTCCAAGGTGCTTATCCTTCTCCTACCTTTCAAATTCCTAAATCACCTCTCCTTACTATCCAAGGAAGGTATGATCATGATTCCTTTCTTACCCCGAATAAACCAATCATCACCGTACAAGGAAGAAAACCTATAAGTCCTTACAATTATGCTAAGCAAATAACTAGAGAGAGTTATCATGCGGTTGCCCATACCTATCATACCAGAAATAATAGGCAACCTAATCCTCCTCCTGTTATTCCAGTCTCTCTTCCTAATCCTCAACCAATTCTTCCTCAAGCTCCCCGTATTTCACAAGTTATGGGTAAGGAATATGAGATCATAGAACAACTTAAAGCTACCCCTGCTAAGATATCCCTTTGGGATTTGATTCAAACTTCTTCCGATCATCATGGAATGTTACAAGATGCCTTGAAAGATTTGAATGTTCCTCCACCGAATACGTCTAGTAATATAGCATCTTTTGTTAACTCTATGATAAATCCTAAAGCTCAAATTGTGTTTACCCAAGATGAGTTGCCTACTAGTGAAATTCAACAACAATATGATCCCTTGATGATTGTGGTTGTCATGAAAGACACTGCTATAAGACGAACACTAGTAGATAATGGCTCTGGCCTTAATGTGTGTAGCATTAATTTATTGCATAAGATGAATGTGGATACATCTCTTATTGAGCCTGACTCTCATCCCATTTGTGGCTTTGACAATGTGGCTAAGACTTCATTAGGTATCATCACCTTACCTCTCACAGTGGGACCTGTTACTTTGCCTACTCCTATCCATGTTATGCCAGGAAATTTAACATACAACTTGTTATTAGGGAGGCCTTGGATTCATAGCATTCAAGTTGTCCCCTCTACATTGCATAGACAAGTTAAATTCATTTATAACAATAAGACATATACTTTGATAGGTGATACTAATTTTCAAGCTTGTCTACAAACATCTAATTCCAAAGGAGATTCTTCTAAGCCATCCTCGTCTAGTGATGACTCTTTAAACAAGAAACCTATCGATGAGTCTTCGCTCTCCGATGATCAAAATCCTTCGGATGAGTCTGGAACTCCTGAAGAAGATCCTTCTCGACTTGAAACTACACATAAAAAGGATTTTGATCCTGAGAAGGTTCTCGCAGAGGATGATTGGGGATCTCTTGATTTTAACCCTACCTTTGTAGGTGAATATAAGGTTCCTTCTAGAGAAATTAAAGTTGAAAAGAAGGAAGAAGCTGAAAATCACAAAGTTGAAAAGAAAGAAGAAACTAAAAATCAATCAACCTTACCTGAATCTATGAGTAATAATTTTGTGGCCGCTTCTCAAACTTCTTCTCCCCACATCTATAATTATGAAGAGTTTGATTCTTTGTCTTATGAAAAACCACCTTCTCTTCCTGAAATGGCTGATCGTTATGGTCGTGGTTTTCGCATTTTTGCTAAGCATGGGTATCATGGAAAAGGTTGTGGTGCTAATGAACAAGGGATAAGAGTTCCTCTAGAGACTAATTTTCAACATTATGCCTTTGGACTTGGCTATAATCCCTGCAGACGTACTAAAGCTTCTAAAAGACCATGCATTAGTGTTAATGCTATACCTACATCTTTATCAATACAACACCCTGAGTATATTGATGGGGATCCTTCGGGTGATTGTGCTTTGGATATCTTCCCTACCGACGATGCTTTAGCTGAGTTCTTGGGAGCCTATGACACTCTTCCTCATTATCATCACAATAGGGGACTCCCTTATTGTTTGAACACTAAAGCCTATTTTGGAAAAGAGATTGATAACGATAAGATTGTGAAAGAATTCCCTCAGTTAAAGGATACTCCTCAACAAAGTAATCTTCTCATAAGTGATACCCTTGATGTTAAGATGGATCCTTGCAACAAGGAGAAAGTTATTAAAATTGGAAAATGTTTGGGTGAAGAGGAACAAAAACAATATGAAGAACTATTGCATGAATTCCCTGAGATCTTTGCTTGGACATATTCTGACATGCCTAGTATAGATCCTAAGATTGTTACTCATAATATTGTCTTAGTTTCTGATGCTAAGCCCGTGAAACAAAAGATTCGAAAAATGAATCCTAAGGTGGCTTTTCTTGTTAAAGCTGAGATTGAAAAATTATTGGAGGTTGGATTTATCTGCCCTATTGACTATTCCCCATGGATTTCAAATTATGTCATTGTGGCTAAACCAGACAACAAAATAAGAATGTGTACTGATTTTCGGGATCTAAATAAGGCTTCTTTAAAAGATGATTTCCCTCTTCCAAACATTGACATGATAGTTGATTCTACGGCAGGACATGCCTTGTTATCCTTCATGGATGGTTTTTCAGGCTACAATCAAATTTTCATAAACCCTCAAGATCAATTCAAAACCGCTTTCACCACTCCCTGGGGTACGTTTTGTTGGATAATGATGCCTTTTGGACTTAAAAATGACGGTGCAACTTATCAACGAGCGATGACCCTTATCTTTCATGATTATATGCATAAGATTTTAGAGGATTATGTTGATGATATTCTAGCTAAATCCTTTCTTCGCATGGATCATGTTAAAATCCTCTGACAAATCTTTGAAAGAATTCATAAATATCACATGCGCTTGAATCCCCGAAAATGTGTTTTTGGTGTGGATAGTGGAAAACTATTAGGATTCATAGTTTTGCATCGTGGGATTGAGGTGGACACTAAAAAAATAGATGCTATTGTTAACATGCCACCTCCTAGAAATGTGTCTCAACTTAAAAGCTTACAAGGAAAGATTCAAGCTATTCGTAGGTTCGTGTCTCAACTTGCGGATTGTACCTTTCCTTTTACTCAACTTCTTAAAAAGGATATCACTTTTCAATGGAATGAAGATTGTCAGCAAGCATTTGAAGATTTAAAAGTGTATTTGGTTAGTCCTCCTATTCTTCAACCTGTTGAACCTTCTAAACCCTTTCTTCTATATACAGCTGCTTCTTCTCATGCTCTCGCAACATTGTTAGCACAACATGATAAAGATGGTAAGGAATGTCCGGTTTATTACATAAGTCGTACCTTACTCGATTATGAGACCTGATATTCTGCGATAGAAAGACAATGCTTGGCCGTGGTGTTTGCGACTCAGAAATTGAGACATTATCTTTTAAATTCAGAAGTCCACGTCATGGTAAAGTTTGATCCTTTGAAGCATCTTTTCTCTAAAACTGATTTATCAGGACGTCTAGCTAACTGGGTTATGATGTTAACTGAATTTGACCTTAAATTTGTTTCACAAAGAGCAATTAAAGGACAAGCGTTGACCGATCACTTAGTTGAGGCCCCTTCGCCTTTCTCCTTCCCTAACCCTGAGTCCTTTCCTGATGACTTCATTCTTTTTATAGAGAAAGATGAAACTTGGGAGTTATACTTTGATGGCTCTAAGTGTCGTACGGGATCGAGGGCAGGTGTTGTTCTGGTTTCTCCTACAAAGAAACCTATTCCCTTATCATATCGTCTAAATTTCCTGTGTACCAATAACATTGCTGAGTATGAGGCTCTTATAGCGGGAATAAAAGCAGCCTTGGCTCTGAATATAAAACACATACATATCTATGGAGATTCACAATTGATTATAAGACAAGTAACAGGAATGTATTAAGCAAAACAAGACAAATTATCACAATATAAAGACCTTGCTATCTCTTTATTACAAATTTTGATTCTTATACCATGGAACCCGTTCCTCGAAAAGATAATTGACATGCGGACGCAATGGCATGTGTGGCTTCTCTAGTATCTTTAGAGGACCCTATGGTCGATCTTAATTTCGTTATTCACAATCTTATTTCTCTAGCTATCGAAGATGATTCTAGCTTGGTAACATGTTGTGACTTTGTAGATTCAGATGAATGATTCTCGCATATCGTAAGATATTTGACCGATGGTACCTTTCCTGATTCTGCTAATAGGAACACTAGGGCTAGAATCCGCAAGCTGTCTGCTAGATATATCATCCTTTCTAATGTCCTTTATCGAAGGGGTTATGATGGTCTTCTCCTTCGTTGTCTTAATAAGTTGGAAATCCCTGTTGCTCTTGAAGAGGCACATTCAGGTGCCTATGGGGGGCATTTTGGGGGCAAATCCTTAGTTCATAGATTGCTTCGTATGGGATACTATTGGCAAACTATGCAGAAAGATTCCTTTTTATTTGTTAAGAAATGTCATCAATGCCAACAACACAATAATCTGATTCATGCTCCTGCCCAAGAACTTCGTTCTCAAGTAGCTTCTTGGCCTTTCTCCGCATGGGGTTTGGATCTTATTGGAAAAATCTCCCCTCCTTCATCTCAAGGACACACCTTCATTATAACAGCAATAGATTACTTTACGAAGTGGGTAGAAGCTATTCCCCTTCGCTCTACTACTACTGAAGTGATTTGTCAATTTCTTCTAGAAAACATTATTTCTCGATTTGGGATACCTTCCACTATAATCTCAGATAATGGGACATCATTTAAGAACAAGGACGTGAAGAAATTCCTCAAGAAGTATCATATCAAACATCGATTTTCTACACCATATTATCCTCAGTCAAATGGTCAAGCCGAATCATCCAATAAGATAATTGAACAAATTCTTTGTAAAACCATGAATAAGCATGGTAAGGATTGGAGTAACCAGCTAATCTATGCTCTTTGGGCATACCGGACGAGTGTACGAATTGCTACGGGAACTACTCCTTATAATCTTGTTTATGGTGCTGACGCTATTATGCCCTTAGAATTAGAGATTCCATCACTTAGGGTTTCTCTCAAAGGTATAGTAGATGATGACTCTTATAGAGAACAACGACTTCAACAGCTTGAGATGCTTGATGAACAGTGCATAAACGCTCTTGAGCATATTCAAGCATATCACAAAACCCTACAACGAAGCTATAATGATAAGGTCATTCAACGTTCCTTCTCAGTAGGTGACTTATTCCTTTATGAGAATCAGTGCAATGTGAATGCCTTACCTGCAGAAAAGGGAAAATTTAGTCCTAATTGGCTTGGACCATATATCATTATTGAGGACTATGGATCAGGTGCTTACAAAATAGCGGATGTAGACGGTACGCCTCTTAAAGAACCTATCAATGCTATGCACTTGCGTCGATATTATGCTTAATTCTTCGTTTCTCATCTATCTTCTTTTCAATTCTTCAACATTGGATAATATGTTAGTGTTTCTTGATTAAAGCAAAATAGAATTAAATATTATATTGTTTAATCTATATTGCTTCGTTCCTGACAAGCGTGTCTTCTTACTTTATAGTTTGTCTTGAATTCATTTATGTAAATTGTAAAAGATTTACATTCCCATTATGCTAGCATATTATACAGTGTCGTTATGTGTTAAGTAGAATCGTATCATGTTGTGTTTAAGTTCAAAATTAAATCACATTAGTTATATGATTCTTAGAATTAATACATATTTCTTCCTTATCATCAATGTAGTACTTGATTAAATATTTTAATTAAGTCACACATGTATCAATTTAATCATGGAGCATTGAGAAATCAATCACATGGAAATTAAATTCTGAACATACATGTACATTTACCAAATGTATTAGATTTAATCAAAGAAAAATATACATTGTTTTAAGCATTAAAGATAACACATTTGAGACAAAAGAGAAGCATGTATATATACATATATATGTGTGGATCGTATACAAATATGGGTCACTGTATATCCAAAATGTGACCTCTCTTCTACATCATAAAATCATCTCCTATCCCTAGGGCTAGTGGCTGGAGAGTGTCGACTGGATGCTCCCTCCTGATCTGGCCATGAAGGTGGACCCATGGGTGTGTAGCGCAATACGGATCGTGAGTGACTCCGAGAGGAACTCCTACGATCCCTATCCATAAGGATCGCACGATAGGTGGTAGCCTCGGTCTAAGCCACTGCTAGATCTCGCCGCGCCTGCTAGAGGTCCTCTGATAGGACTCTCTCTCTCTCCCTCCATATATCTACCTGTACTCGGAATGGGAAAAACAAATCCTCATGCCAACCCGCGTTCCCCTGAGGCCTATAGGCAATCTGTGAGGAACTGCGGATCTGTGCTATCATGGAAATATCTGTCATTGCCTGCTGAATCAGGGAACGCCATTCCTGCACATTAGTTGTGGTAGTAGAACAGATTTTTGTTAGTACCATTCTATATCATCAAAGCATTAATCAATCAATATAAACCTACTATAGCTAGATCTCCCTCACGCCAGTAGGGATCATGATATGGTAGCATCTGTGCCTGGGAACTGCTAGGCTCCCCTCGCTCGAATAATCTATCCACGATGGGTGTAGGCTGGACGGTACTAGGGACAGGTCTCCGTATCGCCTCATGTTCCCCCTGTTGGGGAATAAGAGGTGGATCCAAAGCTATGGTATCATCTCCTGAATGGTGGGGAGCTACATCCGACTCCTCCTCATCATCTCTATCCTCCTCCTCCTTGTCCTCCTTGTCATCCTCATCCTCATCCTCATCCGCATCATCACATACATCCTCCTCATCCTCCTCTCTATCTGTATCCTCCTCCTCCTCCTCCTCGTCACTCGGCTAATCGCCTGTAGGTGGATCAGGATCTCCCACCTCCTCATGACCCTCTCCCTCCTCTGGCTCCTCTGACCTGGATCCCTGGTCCTCGTCTCGGTCTCCATGTCTCCATGGGCCTGGATAGCCTGTCGGATGATCTGGTGGAAAGATAAGACCTAGATATGATCTCATAAACCATGAGATGTACCTCCGCTGTGCTCTAGGCTCTGCAGAATAGTCAGTGACTACATCCTGATCAGATCCCTCTAGGTCTGTCATCTCAATGTCATCTACCGTCGGTCTCACTACTGCTCTAGGTCTGGGAAGGACCCATGAGTGTCGAGTATAGATGGGCACATCGGCTGGAACACACTGCTCTAGTCCAAACTGCCTCCGTACTCGGTCAAAGTAGAAAGGGACTATGATATGTGCATATCGTCCTTGCAGTAGGCGGTTCCTCTGTAGACATGCTAACTGTCTCTCCATACCATCCCATCTGTGCATCCGTAGGTAAGGTCTCCACACTGTCACCTCGGCTGTCAGTCTGTCAAAAATCACTCTCCAATACAACAAATCTCCAAATCTCCACTCGCTGGTAAGTGGATAAGCGAACACCCTAGGTCGCTCGCTCGCTGTACTCAGCGAAAAGCTGATGGGCCTGGTGCATGTGAAGTGCTCTAGAATCCACACCTGCAGAAGTGTGCATGTCATCAAACTGCAACCCTGTCCGAATACGTACTCCTCAAGGTCGTGATAGAGATGTGCAAGCATACTCCGACCCCAAGCATACACTCTCTTGTGTCTCTCCATCGCTCTGATACACCATGTGAGACCCCCATGCATGTGTGTCCCTCGCCCATTAGGGCAGACGGCTAATGCTATGATGGCTATCATAAGGCATCTCAAAAGTGGTACCTCCCCTATAGGATGTAAGAGCCAGCTGACCATGATGCGACCTCTTGTCTCACTCGGCATGACTCTCCCTATGCAATACACCTGCTCTCTCTGATGATCCTCCGCTGACCGATCGGTCGCGTATGTAACTGTCGCTCCTCTGATAGGAAGACGAAGTATACGGTACACATCCTCGAGTGTGACCATCAGCTCTCCTACTGGAAGGTGAAAAGTGCATGTGTCAGGATCCCATCGCTTTATCAAGGCCATCAGCATTGCAGGATGAAATCGAATGGCCGGCATGAGAATCGCATACCACAATCCCACAATCGATAGTGTGTCTCTCTCTAACTAAGTCAGCCGCGGAATCTGATCTCGCAAAGTGCAAAGAATATGTCCCGTTGTATGCTCTCTCATGTACGGGAGACCCTGTAACATGAAAACATGACCGTAATTAGTACTCGATCATCAAAATCGCAAATGCAAACTGTCGCACATTGTATGCTAGCCTTGTAACCCCTCACCAGGCCCTGATTGGGGACCATGGTTCCCTGAGGGGACCATGGCGCCCTGAAGGGACCATGGCGCCCCTGTCAGGGACCATGGCACCCTAGGGGGACCAGGGCGCCCCACAGGGACCATGGCGCCCTGGGTGGGCCCCGATCAACCAGGGTGGTACAATTTCACACCTAGTTTAGCACCCGCCTTAGTGCATTTTACATTTTGCATTGCATTTCTCCTTTAGCACTTAATTAATCAAATTAATTAGGTCTAAGGTCCTATTTCATCATTCTCTACATCATAAAGTTGGGCCCTTTCACTAAAGCGCGCCCTTCGCATTTTATTCCTCCAATACATCACTCAATCAAAAACCCTAATTAAGTCCTATTTCAAACTTGTGGGCTTGGTTTCGGGTCAAAACATCTCGAAATCACCTGTAACTTCGGGATTCTCTCTAAAATCATCATATCAGACGGCCCTGAAAATTTGGTGAAAAGTTGTCGGGACCGTGGTGCCCGGAGTGCACGTGGTCCCGGACATTTTTCCCGAAATTTTAGGAGCACGATCCAATCATAAAATAAAGCTTAACCCCAAGAAATTGGTGGGATATTCAATCTCTAGGTCGGCCAAAATACGAATTTACGATCTAGGGTTTCCTACATAAGAGCTCTCTTTCTTCATTTGAAGGGATCCGATTTTTGTTTTCAGGAACTTCATATGCAACGAAAGAGCAGATCTTGGAAGACTTCAACAACATTCAACATCATTCTATCAAGCATCTATCAAATTCATTCATCCACTTAGGGCTTGGAAGACATTGAAGAACAATAGGAGATTACCGACTGAAGATTGGCTTGTACTCCTCCCTTAAGGGTTGGGTATGATTTCATGTTGTTTTCATGTCTTTGCATAAGCTTCAATACGTCATTTATTCATGCTTTAGATCACATTGTATCTTGATTTAGAGCATTTACATTATCATTTGCAAGCAATTAGGGTTTACTTTCTAGGTTGCTCTAGTTTACTTTCTTGCATTTTAGGACCTTGCACACACACTAGGTCTGCACACACAATACATTTTACAAAACAACTTGGCTATTCATGGAGGTGGAAATCACCGAAGTGGGGGTTTGACTAAGGCAAAACCCTATATAGCCACCCATACACCCTTTTTCAGATATCATTGCAGGTTTCAGGATTTGGACGACGCCGCGGGATACAGATCCGGAGAGAGAAGGTCGAGACAGCACTCTGTGTCAGGTTGCAGAGCAGAAGACTGGGACAGGGGCATTGGGCGCCCTGGTCCTACCAGGACAAGGGCGCTGGGTGCCCTAGTCCTTGGGACAGAGGTGCTGGGCGCCCTGGTCCTCCGGACAGACAGCTTACAGACAGCTTCCCGACAGTGTTTCAGAGTGCAGAACAGCAATTTCCGGTGCAGTTTTCAGGACAGTGGCGCCCGCGCTCCTGTCCCAAACATTCTCAGTCCGATTTTGACTCTGGGTACACATCTGCATTCTTATTTCATCCTTGTATTTACAGCTGTTCATTGTTTAATCTCAATTCTGCAATCTTGTTATTAGTTCATACTTGCATTTTGGGATTAGGGTTTGAACTTGTATCATTTTAGCTTTCAATTTCAACAAGGGAATAGAAATCCTAATAGATATCCCGTGGCTCTCTCTTTCACCAAAAGAAGTAGCCAATTGTGCGATATCTCTAGGCTCTTTTGTATTCCATAATGTGTGTCAAAAGGTAGGATTAGGGCATGTTAACCTAGTCTCGCTTTTTCCCCTACACAGAGGACATGTTTGAAAATAGAGTGAGGGAGTAAGAGAAGGCCAAAGGCAAAGGAAAGGAGGGTGAATGTGACTCGGATGGAGAAGAAGAACAGGGGAGAGAAGGAGAGACCCCAAGGAAAGAAGTTGAGTTACCTGTAGATCAGAGAGCATTTGTTGAGGTCCTAAAGTCTATTGGTAGAGAATCCTCATCAAGAAACATGACATCCCTATGTTTAGTGGGAAAATGAATGCAGAAGAAGTGATGGATTGGATTGAGGCATTGAAAAACCATTTTGAATGCAAGGAGACCCCTGAGAATAAGAAGGTTATATTTTCCAAGTCCAAGATGAAAGGAGCAGTTGTCACTTGGTGGAATTAACTCCAAGGAAAGAGGGTGAAGGAAGGTAGGGGTATGATAACCTCATGGGATAGAATGTTGGCAAAAGTGAAGGCGCAATTCATCCTAGTAGACTATGAAGTCCAAGTCTACAAGAAGTTACAAGGTTTGAGACAAAAAGACCTTGATGTGAGTGTATATACCAAGGAGTTCCATAGGTTGAGTCTAAGGACCAAACACCATGAGGAGGAACTAGAGAAAGTGGCAAGATGTCTTACTAGATTGAAATATAGTATCCAAGATGAGATCAGCATATTAGCATCAGAGACAGTAAATAAGTGCTTTCAACTACCACTAAGGGAAGAGGAGAAGTTAAAGAGAAAGAATAATCAAAATAACAGACGTGGAGGGGGCAGAAACTTCAGAGGCAGAGGCCTTATGAATGGTAGAGGATAGATTCCTAGGCCACAAGAAGAGGCTAATCAAGAAAGTCAGCATGGAGATGGTAACATAGGAGGGGGTTTCAGAGGAAGAAGACCTAATCATAGAGGTAGATTTGGTGGAATAATCTCAGAGCCTTTCAGATGCTACAACTACAATCAAGTAGGTCATTTAGCATCCAAGTGCCCTAAGAAGACTGGATCACACTCCCAAGGAGAGAGGAGAACACATTTTGTTCAAGACATTGATTCTCAGAGTGTCAATTTGCCTGATTCCTATGAACTTCCAGAGAGAGGAGAAGCCTTGATGATGAGGAGAACATTGTTGAAGGTACCAAGCAATACTGAACCTCCACAATGGAAGACACTCTTTCAGACCATATGCAAAGCAGGAGGCAAGGTATGTAAGGTTATAATAGATTCAAGTTCAACTAAAAATTTAGTATCCTTAGAAATGGTAGAAAAACTAAAATTGAAAAGAATTCCCCAACCATTTCCATATAGAGTTTCTTGGCTTACTAAAGGAAAACAAACCTTGGTAGAGGAGAAATCATGGGTTGAATTTTAGATAGGAGCATACAAGGACAAAATTCTATTTGATATTGTTGAGATGGATTCCTGTCATCTTCTTTTTGGGAGGCCATGGCAATATGACCTCAAGGCCCATCATGATGGACACAAGAACACCTACTCCATCACAAAAGATGAAAAGGTGACTGAATAGATACCCCTACCTAATAACAGTGAGGATTAGAAGGAGAAGGAGGCCAATATTATGATCATGGGAGGAAAAGAGTTCCTCAAGGCAATCAAGGAAGAAGGAGCACCTTGTTTTGCAATGATGTCAGTACCAAGGCAAGAAGAACCCACTGCAGATGACAAGGTAGAAAAGAAAAGGGTGATAGTCCCTAAGGAGGTGAAGGAAATGTTGAGAAAATACAAGGACATAGTTGCAGAAGAGTTTCCAAGGATCCTACCACCAATAAGGGAGATAGGCCATTGCATTGACTTTATTCCTGGTGCCACCTTACCAAACAAGCTAGCCTACAAAATGACTCCCCAATAAAATGAGGAAGTTGCAAGGTAGATCCAAGAGTTGCTTGATAAAGGTTTGATAGGGAAAATCTTGAGCCCTTGTGGAGTCTCGGTTGTCTTCGTACCAAAGAAGGAGGGAACATGGAGATTATGCACTGATATTAACAAGATAACCATCAGGTATAGATTCCCTATACCTAGAATAGAAGATTTGTTTGATTGTTTAGGAGGTGTAAGATATTATTCCAAGATTGATTTAAAAGGTGGTTATCACCAAATAAGGATTAGAGCAGGTCATGAATGGAAAAATGCTTTTAAAACAAACAAAGAATTGTATGAATGGAGGATGCTGCCATTTGGGTTGTCAAATACCCCTAGCACTTTCATGAGACTCGTGAATGAGGTGTTGAAGGAGTTCATTGGTAAGTTTGTTCTAGTGTATCTAGATGACATCCTAGTGTTTAGCAAGATAAAGGAAGAGAACCTAAAACATTTGGATATGGTCTTAAGAAGGTTGAATGAAGAGAAACTATTGATAAAAATGGAAAAGTGTGTGTTTTTGTAGGAAGAACTGACTTACCTTGGGTTTGTGATTTCTAGAGGAAATCTGAAAATGGATGTTGATAAGTGAATGCCATTCTCACGTGGCCAACTCCTAGAAAAATTGGTGATGTAAGGAGTTTTTATGGTCTTGCTACTTTTTACAGGAATTTTATCAAGAACTTTAGCCAGATTTGTGCTCCCATGTTAGAGACCATCAAGGGTGGACAAAAGTGCAAATTCTCATTTACAAAGGAGGCGGATGAAGCATTTAAAATGTTGAAGAGAAAGGTATCCCAGCAACTGGTTCTTACCTTACCTTATTTTCACAAAATCTTTCAGATTGAATGTGATGCAAGTCATTTGGAAATAGGTGCAGTACTCAGCCAGGAAGGTAGACCAATTGCATTTTTTAGTGAAGAGTTGAATGATGCTAAAAAGAAATATTCTTCCTATGATTTGGAGATGTATGCATTAGTTCAAGCACTAAAGAAGTGGAGGCACTATTTGCTTCCCAAAGAGTTTGTTGTGTATACAGATAATCAAGCATTAAGCTTCCTAAATAGTCAGGAGAAATTAAGCCATAAACATATGAAGTGGGTTGAGTCCATTTAGGCCTACACCTTTACAATCAAACACAAGAAAGGTATCTCAAACAAAGTTGCAGATGCTCTTAGCAGGAGGGCGCTAACAGTTTTAGAAATCCAGTTGGAGAGTGTAAGATTTGATTCCTTCAGGGGTATGTATGTGGCAGATGAAGACTTCAAAGACATCTACAAGCTATGCATTCAGTTTGGTAGCAGGTATCATTAGAGTATTCTGATTATTTGATTCAAGATGATCTTCTTTTCAAAGGATGTCAGTTATGCATTCTAAAATATTCAATGAGGGATAACATAATTAAGGAGAAGCATAGTGGTTGTATGGGAGGACACTTTGGACTAGACAAAACTCTTGAGTTGGTGAGAATATTTTATCACTGGCCTAAATTGCAGACAAATGTCATAAAATTTGTGGATTCATGTGTGGTGTGTCAAAAGGCCAAAGGGACAACAACAAACACAAGACTATACCAGCCATTTCCCATTCCTTCAAGACCTTGGGAAAGTGTAAGCATGGACTTTGTCATGGGTTTGCCAAGAACTCAAAAAGGTTTTGACAGTGTTTTTGTTGTTGTTGATAGGTTTAGCAAGATGGTACATTTCTTGTCATGCAAGAGCACAAGTGATGCTACATATGTTGTAAACCTGTTCTTTAATGAGGTTGTGAGAATACATGGTTAACCCTTGAACATTGTATCAGACAGAGATGTGAAATTTGTAGGATATTTTTGGAGGAATTTATGGAGGAAGTTAGGCACAAACTTGTCTTTTAGTTCAGCCTATCATCCCCAAACGGATGGCCAAATAGAAGTGGTCAATAGGTCACTCAAAAACTTGTTAAGGTGCCTCACCAAGAAGCATGGTTAAAAGTGGGATTCCATCATCTCCCAATTATAATATGCTTATAATGACTCTATAAATAGGAGTACCAAAATTAGCCCTTTCCAAATTGTCTATGGATTGAATCCAAGAGGTGTGTTGGAATTGAGAAACCTACCCTCAACTAAACATATCAGTGCTTGTGGAGAGGAATTTGTTGAAGGGATAAAGTAGATTAATGACCAAGTCAGGATACAATTGCAGAGAAGTATAGAGAAGTACAAGGAGCAGGCTTATAGAAGAAAGAGAGATGTGCAGTTCCAAGTTGGAGACATGGTATGGGCAAATCTGAAAAAAGAGAGATTGCAAAAAGGGAAACATGCAAAGATCATGATGAGAAAGGCTGGACCTTGTCAAATACTCAAGAAGTTTAGGAACAATGCATATTAAATCCAATTACCTTCAGATATAGGTATATCACCAATCTTTAATGTTGCACATCTGACACCATTCAAAGGTATAGGATGGGAAGATGGTACATTCCCAGTGGAAGATGATGCAGACTGACTAAAAGACTTTCCAAGTCAAGGGCCACCCAAACTTAAGAGGATCTTGCACACCAATATTATGAAGAAAACTAGAAATAAGGTCTATAAACAATACCTTGTCAAGTGGCAAAGACTCCCTAAGGAAGATGCAGTATGGATGGATGAAGACCAGATGAAGAAACATGGGACTACATTGCAAGAACTCATCTCAAGTGGACTTGAGATTCAACCACCCAGGGAGTATGGTGCAGAAGCACCCAAAGAAAAAAATGAAGCCTAAAAGAGTCTAATATCACCCATGAGGTGAAAATGATCATATGTAGTAGGTTGATAGGTTTGTGAGTCAATAAGACCCAATTGATGTAAGGCATTGTCATGGTTGCATTTTATAAGCCACCATGGACAAATGACCATGTGGGTTAGTAGGAGTCTAGGAATGAGTCAGGAAAATAAATATTGGTCTTAGAAACATCAGATGAGTCCTTGGAATAGACTGAATAAACCTTGGAGTCACCAAATTTGAAAATTTGCAAGTCGACAACTTTTGTTGTCATTGCAAAATGTTGTAAAAAGGGTAACTAATCCTCCAACGGTTTCAAAGTTTGAAAAGTGGTTGGAAAACATTACGGAGGCTATATTATGCCTACTCAGATCAATTCCATGGTTTTTTTTTGTGTTGTTGAATTTGTTGAAATTGGTAATGTTTTGTAGTTTGAAGCAATACAATATACTTGGAGTTTCCTGAAATTCTGCGTGTTTGATGTTCATTTATGACCGGTGTGGATTGGTGGATGCCTAAAACCAATTGTTTGAGTTAGGGAAGTATCTTACCTTTTATTTGAATCACATTTGAGTTTTTGAAATAATCAGGTTATAGAGATCCATCAAAATCTATCCGGACTGGTCACAAACCCTGCCAGCACCTAGGGTTTCACTGTAAAAATGCCCTGAATCTGACATTTTCACCAGAGGATCAAACAACCTATGGGAAAATGTTAGAGGGGCCATTGTACCATAATATTTTGGTGTTGGTTTGCAGGGAGGCTCCAAGCCCGAAGAGATTGAATTGACCCTAGGTGGGCATCTCTATGTGACCACCTGAACTGTAAAAGTGAAAATCACTTGTAGTAGACAAAGGAGATGTGATCAAGTCCTAAAACCTTGGGTTTGGTGGTTTGACACCCTACCCCATCTATCAAAAGCATTGGTTTATTCAGGGAACTAATACAAGGGGTACTTGCTTTGGAAATTAGGCCTAATTGGCTTAATTAGGTCTGGAAGGATAGTAAGGATATAGACCTTTTCAAACTTGGGGTTAGATTCTAGAATCCTTTGGGTACTCAACTGGTAGGGCTACTAGTCAACAAGTAGGGCTACTAGACAAATAGGACAATTGTGAGACAAGTACCCCCTAAACCATTTGACATTCAGGTCTCATGGAAGTTTTTTTTTGTTTGGACCACCAATAGATAAAATCCAATAGGTTTCCATCCCACCGGTACCGGAAGATTGTTTACCATTCACACAAGGGTAGAGTGTTTTCATCCCACCGGTATCGGAAGATACTAATCCGGTATGGATCCGATCGCACAAATTTTTGTGTGAGTTGATAACTTGGTAGATGTGTTGTTTTATACCTTGAACAAACAAAACAACTTGATTTGTACATAGTAGTTGTGGGTGAGAGAAGGTTATGACCTAGTTTGTTGCCTAGCTCTGCATCAGATAGGTAACATTTTAAATTGTCAAGAGATTTTTGACAATCTTCATTAATTTTAAAAGAACTATCCTTTTTAAGAAAATGGGTGAAAGGAAGACTCTAATTTGTGAGTTGTGAATAAAATCAACAAATATATCGAATATATAATTACAAGCTATGAAGTTTGGAAATATTTCTTGGAGGTGGCATGTTAATTATAGCATCAATTTTCTTTGTGTCTACTTCAATACCATGATATGAAACAATGAATCCTAATAGTTTTCCACTATCCACACCAAAAAGATATATTTTAAGGGATTCAAGTGCATGTTATATTTCAAAATACTTTCAAATGTTTGACGAAGGATCTTGACATAATCTTAGTGTGAAATATATTTGGCCAAGATATCATCAACATGGTCCTCCATAATTTTATGCATATAGTCATGAAATATAAGTCATAGAATTTTGACATGTTGCATTAGCATTCATTAATCCAAAAGGCATGACCACCCAACAAAACATTCCCCATGGTGTTATAAAATATATTTTGTATTGATCTTGCGGATTAATAAAGTTTTGGTTATATCCAAAGAAGCCATCCATAAAGGAAAATAACACATGGTCAATAGTGGAATCAATAATCATGTCAACGT
Organism: Cryptomeria japonica; assembly: GCF_030272615.1. Taxonomy (NCBI): domain Eukaryota; kingdom Viridiplantae; phylum Streptophyta; class Pinopsida; order Cupressales; family Cupressaceae; genus Cryptomeria; species Cryptomeria japonica. The sequence goes on along the minus strand of NC_081413.1, from coordinate 461,675,974 downwards.
TTGGAAGGGGAAAGTCATCTTTTAAATAGACTTTGTTAAGGTATAAAGTAAGTGCATATTCTTATTCAAAGGTTTGGTTTAGAAAGAATAACTATGTTTGAGATCAGGAGAATAGTCAATACGGTGGATAAAGCCAACTTCTAGGAGCTTTTGAATCTTAGCATTAACCAATAATCAAATCTTAGGATTCATCTTTTGAACCATTTTTTTTAATGGGCTTGGAATTGGGATGCAACACAATATTATGGGTGACAATTTGAGGATCAATACTGGGCATATCAAAATAATTCCAAGCAAAGAGTTTAATAAATTCAAGTAAGAGAGAATAATGATCACATTGTTCATCAGCATCTAGACATTTTCCAATTTTAATCACTTTTTCAAAATTATTTGGATTCGCCAACACACCTATAGTATCTCCTATTATAATTTTCTTATATTTAGGAACATCCAATATATGGGAAAGTTCTTGATTCATTTTCAAGGTATCGAATGATAATTCATCTTCTTTCCCAAAGTATGGTTCACCATTTAAACAATAGGAAAATCCATAATTATGATGATATCGAGGAAGGTTACTATAAACTCCCATGAATTCAACTAAGGAATCATCTATTGAAAAGATATGAAATTAAGGCATAGTAGAAGTGGAATTAACATCAATTAATTGGGGATTAACTAGAGGAAGAGATTTATAAGAAGTAGAGATCGTATTCACATTGAGATATGGTCAATGGGATGCTTTGGTGGGCTTTAAAGGATTATAAACAAATACCAAATAAAGTTTCACGCATGTAGGCTTCTAAGGTAACTTTTATTCCTTTTTCATTTACACCACAACCATTTCCTCTATATCCACTCTAAAATAAGATATAAAAACAAAGACCATAAAGGGATGTCATTTTTTAAAGAGATGGTGGGGCTTCATAGGTCTCACTATCATAGAAAGAAGAATTAGAAGACGTATTTGAATTAGAAGCAAACAAAAAATTATTCTTAGGTTTCTTAGAAGAAGTTGAACCCTTTATAGATACTCCCATTCATTCTCTAAGAGTACCTCTTCAAGTGAAAGAGTATCTTTAGTATGAGATAGCATGTCCATTTGGATTGGAGAAGAAATTATATAATTTAAAGGAGATATAGATCCATCTTTTGTTTGAAAAAGAATTGTAAGTTTTTATCAGCTTCTATGGTGTAAATCTTGTTATTGTAAATGAACTTGAGATTTTGATGAAGAGTAGAAAGGACTATTTTCATAGCATGAATCCATGACCTATACTTAGAAGAAGGTTATATGTGAGGATAATGAGAATGAAATGGATAGTAGGGATAACTTTAGGAAACCCCCCATCAAAAAATGATATTAAATCATGGAAAATATTTATTTTCTTTGGAAGAAAATATTTATTTTCTTTGGAAGAAAATATTAATTTCTATTGGCAAATATTTCTTTTTCTCAAAAAAATATTAGTTTTATTGGCAATTTTTTTACATTAATTTTTTTTGTAGAAATTTTTTGTGAATCTTGATAAATAATAGGAATATGCATTAATTACTATGGTGAATTATTTCATTTAAAAAAATAAAATTCTTATAGAAAAGTAGAGAACTAAAGGTGGAAATCGTTAATGAGATCAAGAGAGATACTCTATAATATTTAGTTACTACCATTAATTTAAAACAATCTTATAGCCTTCTTCATATGTTATGAGATAGAATATAGCCATAATTTATAATGCTTACGGAGCCCAAAATTTCTTTTAGACCATTGATTTCCATTGAGATAAAAAAAATTCGAAAATAAATTTCAACTGTCATGAGCATTACAAATTGTATGTACATTTTACCTCATGGAATACAGTGAGGGCCATTAGATTCTATTTTAAATCAATCGTAGAAACTAAATATTAGTGATGTAACCCTAAAGTAAATAATAATTATGATATATTATTGGAAAATTAATTTAGATTTATAAAATAATATGAAATTTAGACAAATCCGATCTAATCGTGTATAGAATAATGTTGCAAATCTTCAAGTTAAAAAATAAAATAAAATAAATTCTCTAGCGATTTAAATAAGACTAAAATAAATTTTTGTAAAAATGTGGTGATTGAGATCACCCTAAAAGTTTAACTATTAACCAAATTTTGATTCCCAAACTTTAACTATATAGGTGTGGGTAAAATCATAGGACCTACCTTAATAGGTAATGTAATTGTACCTAATTAATATCTACCAACATTATCAAAGACACAAGTAGAGAGAGAATTGGGTCAAATAAGAGAGGTATCCATTTTGATTTGATGTAATACACTTATGTTATAAACCTTAAGCCCTAATTTATTATCAACTAGAGTTCATCTTAGTGCATTAGCATTGGTAATATCAATAATCATAAGAGGATCATATTTATTTTTAACTTTGAAATATGGTAACTCATGTTATGAAAACACAATATTTGACTTTGTTATATTTATACACTCTAACAGGACTACTACAGCATTCAGTCTTATAGAAGGTGGAACTACTATCTTCTACAAAGCTTCATAAAGAATCCCATGGTATGCAATATAGGTTTGAATCAGCTCTCAAAGTATTGAGTATGATGAGGTGGAGGAAGAAAAATAGGTTGAGAAGTAGGAAGACAAGAAGAAGGAACAAATTGCATAGGATTGGCGTTTTGCTTCTTTTATGTGGTATACATATGAGCAATTGTGTTGTAGCTAGGTTTTTGTGACGTCGTATCACATTGGGTGAGATTTTTTGTAAATTTCAAGACGTAGTTAGGAGATCTTGATGAATTCTTATCACCATTAACAATAATAAGTGGTTTCTTTTGAGGTTGAGGGACATCATGACAAATATGCACATTAATCTCAGCCTTCTCAAGATCATTTTTATAACCAATCACATGTATTTTGTTGATCAATCTTTGGCAAAGGGTCAGTTTAGGTGACATAGAGGATAATTTAATTAAGACGAATTCATCAAGGTCTTCATCTAACATATCAAATTAATCACTACTAAATGACTCATCAAATGAATGAAAATCTTGTAAAAAGAGATCCAACATGATTAGATAACTTACTTTCTCAAAGATAAGGGTTAATTTTGTTTATAGTTTTGGTTTTCTAATCTAAGAAAAGAAAAACATTATCTAAAAACTTCCTTTAAATGAAGCAAACTAATGAAATAAATCATTCAAAACAATAATGTAATGTAAACAAACACTATGAAAGACACAATAAGGCATGTTAAATAGATTTATTTTTATTTCTTATAATCAAAAGGAATGTAAAATATGTTGGATTCACCAAAATGTTTAATACAAAAAATATATGCACAAATATAGCTAGAAATTTAACCAAAACCAAACCACAAGGGGGTTGTGCTTGACTAACTCTCACTCAAAGAGAGTCAAGAAACTTGGGCTCTATTCCTTTGTTGCATAATAGTTTGATGGATTGAACTATATGTGAGCTGATTTGGTCCTAAAGCATGCATAAATTATCATATAAACTAACTTAAAATAGATTTATAAACAAACAAAAGGCCACTGATAAGTACATAATGAAACTAGGATACAAAGGTGAACTTGTAACAAAAATCTAAGCCTAAAATAGTTTAACTATAGAGATACGCACCTTAAACTAGATAGGTTTCCAACTGCCAAAAAGTGTTAGATTGGGTATCATAAGACTCCAATCTACAAATCCTTCCAAATTTCAAATCAAACTAGCAGGACTATGGTGCTAGCTGAGCTAGTCCAGGGATTTTCTCCTAATTTTTCTCTAATAATCTTTGTCTCAATTTTCTTAGTCTTCTTGTACCTATAAACTCAGTCTATAACCTATAACTGAACTTGAAAATGCACAAAAGAGGACAAAAATGTTGTTATATCTATATAGGGGCTTACCTTAGTCAGGCCCCTATTTTTGTGTTTCCACCTCCATGGATAGCCAAGCTGGATATTAAACAATAGTATGTGCTATGAACCTTAAGTGTGCCTAAGATTGTGGCAAGAAAAGAAGTGAATAAACATAAATAAGAGCCCTACTCAAGTGTATTAGAGTGAACCCTATATAAGGAAATCAAAAGATGATGTATAAATCAACTCAAGAATGTTGGAATCACATAAATGAATATGAATAAAGGATAAATATTAAATAAGATAAAACTCAAAAATGAAAGAATAACATGAAATCATATCAAATCCTTAAGGAAAGGTACAAGTCAATCATTAGATAGTAATTCCCTATCATCCTCCAACATTCCTTGAAGCTTCCATCATGATGAATGATAATTGATGAAGAATTGATGAAGAATTAGTGTTGTTGATTATTCCTTAGATTTGTAAACCTATAAACTCAAATTTTGCAAATCTTCCTTATCATAAAGATTGTTATTTCAAATGAGAAAAGCTACTCCCTTATATATGATTTACAAGCTTAATATCAATAAAAATCCAACATAAAATGGTCATATTCAAAAATCAAGACCAAATTCTAGAATGTCAATGCCAACACTTGAAATACCCAAAAATTTGGGAGGTTTTGTTAAAACACTTCCAATTAGGCATGGTCCCACCTAAATAGGCTCCTAAAAAGTGGGATGAAAGATATTAGGAATAGGATCTTGATATTGGATCTCGTCCTAATTTTTTAATTAATGATGATTAAAATTAAGATGTTTTAAAAATTATACTAGGATAGGATCCATCTTCTTGAGTTGGGGGTTAAATTCAAGGCTAGAGATGGTCCTAAAAAAATTGGGGGAGTGGAAACTAAAGCAAGTACTAAGGAGATTGTGAAATTGGGCTCACAATTAAGGAGTAAAATTTATGACACTATACTAGACCTTTAAACTTATGTAAGATGGTTTCATGGATGACATAAGAGAATTTTGTAAGATTAATAATGACAACGTATGAAAAAAATTGTTCTATGGTAGGCCCCACTTCAACTAATACATGAATTATTCCAACTAAATCTAAGCTTTGATGGAATTATTTTACAATTAAAAACTTCTATTGAGTATGTAAGGTATTCAAACAAATTGAAAGTTTAACTATTTAAACTAGAACCATTACCTACTTACACTCTTGAACCTTGTATATATGGTGGAAATCACTCAATTTTATAGATGAAGGTTGTATGGTGGACCTACAAAAATCACATCAACTTGGCTAAGCATAAGGTGATGATTTAAGCATAGATGTCCCACAAGATCTATAAAATGTGTTGGGTCGATATTGTTTGGGACTCTAGACTCCTAGAGGAATTTGTGAATACATATTTATTAATATTAGATGTTTTTATAATCTTTGTGATTTATATTTATGTTAAAGTATTCTTCAATTGTTTAGTGAACTATTACTGACCCTTGGGAGTGGGAAGGGGGCGTCCTTGAATATTGTGACCTTGCTACATCTTGTGGTGACAACACAAGAAAAGGATTTGATTTTGTTTATGGTTATTTCTTCTTAATAAGATTGATATTGATTACCTTCATGTCATATGTATGGCAAGATATTATCATGCATATTTTGATTTTGTATCTATGAAATGGTCTTCATATATCTCTATTTTTGTATTTTATGATGGTGAAATGCACTCTTCTATCCCAATATCCCCATTATCAATAGTTTTTTTTAATATAATTTTAAGATCAAACGTTTGTTAGGAAAATATTCTTTAATCTTGAGGTACTCAGAATATTCTATGTCCTTGCACCTTGTTGGCTTGAATTTAGTCTCATCAAATATTTTTATTAATGAGAAATGACCATGTGTTATAAACTAATTTATGGATGATTGCCTCTAATGGCTCAAAAATAAGTGTGTATTGTCTGTACTTTATATCCTATTTTACTTGTGCAATGGAAGTAGTCATATAAGATGTTTTACAAAATTAAATGTGTTACAATTCAGTAACATGATCACCAACTACATGTTTGTTTTTGGTAAAGAACTTAGATTTATTAGTTTGGTTTTCACCCTTTGTAAATATTTTCACAAATAGATTTTTAAATTTGCACACCTTTTTAAATAATTTCATCAAAATTTGTAACACAATGGACTTGTAAATGAAATTTTGTTTCTTGGTTTAGATAGTTAAAAAGATATTGACCAATTTAGTTTTAGGTACCAACTTTCTAAGCCTCTCATGTTGGCATTTTGATGATTATGTTGTGATTGTCATTGATGGACACACACTTGCTATGAGATCACTTTGTGAATGTATGAATTATGCTCAACCGGTAATTGTTCCAAACTGGTATCATGTTGTAGTCTTTAGACTATTGATGTTATGCAGAAAGTGTTTACTAATCTCAAGTGGTATAAAGACCCAAGTGGCATAGAGAGATCAAGTGGTTTAAGGATCTCAAGCAGAGCGGAGCAAAGAAGCCAGAAGCGGAAGTTATCTTTTTCCCAGACTTCAATTTTTGTCAACCAGTAATCTATTAAACCGATATTACTCTGAGTTACCAACCAGTAATCAGGAAAGTTGTGTAAATTGGTAATACTCTGTGATGAGTTACCAACCGGTATATTTTTGTGATGAGTTACCATCCACCGACACTTTGACAGTGATTTTATGTCGTGTTACCAAATGTGTCTAGATACAATGAACCTAGGAACTTGCAATGTAATCCTATTGGACCGACATGAAATCAGATTCCTTTTAAGGACATCATGTCTATGGTTTTGTATGTGTATGTATGAGTGTAACTGTTAGGTTTTAGTGGTTGTCGAAGCTCTTGTATGTGCGATCTTAACTGAGAAGATCAAGTCTGTGTACTGCAATAGTGTGGATTTACTGAAGACTGAAGTAATGCTGAAGAGCATTAGCTATGAGCTACAATGGATCAAATCAAGCAGATTGTGCCATTTGCTAGATCATTCACTTGTTGATTACTCACATCTTTGACAAGTCAGAAACCCTTAACCAGATAGGCCCAGAAAAGCCTTTGTAAATCCTCTAACAAGGTGGTTCACATCTGTGGATCTGAAATCCTCTTAAAAGGTAGTCTTTAATTAGACTTATCTCCTAACAGAGATTGAGATTCCTAACAGGATCTGTTTTGGTAAAGAACATTGTATGACCTTAACCGGTTTGGTTACTATTCTGCAGATAGTTACTTGTGAGTTTCATCTCATCATGGTTTTTCCCATTTGGGTTTCCACATCAAAATATCTTGTGTTATGGTGGTTGTGCTTCTATGGGTGAATGCCTTATTTGCTATTTGGTTTGCATGTGTGTTAACCGGTTTGTTTGTTAAATTATTTTACCGGTTTATTGCTAGATTGTTAAAGTGTTTAAGTACAGTATTTTTTGGTATACTAATTCACCTCCCCCCCCCCCCTCTTAGTATTCATCAATTGGTATCAGAGCCAACCTTTCTATAAGTCTAACCACTTGGAAAGAGATATGGGGGAATACACTGTGAGGGAACTTACTCATCAGCTCACTCAGACTGAGCAAGCCTACGATGAACTTAAAGTCAAATATAAGGCCTTTCAGGCAAAAAGAAGAGAGCATGCTGAAAAACTGATGGAACTAACTAAAAATAGTTTTTATAATGAAGCGGACATGGAAGCTCTAGTCCAACAAGTTGTAAAATTGAATGAGTCCAATGCCAACCTAAGAAGGGAACTTGAAGGACTAACTATCAGAATGTGTCAAGAGCTTGAGAACCGGAGGAAAGCTAAAGATCTGGTAAAAGACAAAGATCATGAGATCTCCAAGCTGAAGCAAGAGATCAGTGCACTTACTACTCATCTTCTTGAAAATAAAATGGAAAAGGAAGGAATCCAAAGTGAGCTACACATGGTTGTTTCTGAGAATGCAACCTTGAAGGAATCCAATGCTGCTATTACCAAAGAACTTACTAAGTCAAAGGAAATACTTGCCAAATTCAATAAGAGCATTGTCAAGATAGAATAGAAGCTTGAATCAACTAAACTGATAAAGGATACCAATGGACTTGGTTTCTCTGATTATGAGGAAGGTGAGACCTCTAGAACAAAGATGGAGCATCAAAGAAACAACCGGCATCAAAGGATAAAGGTAAGCCAAAGTTCAAACCTGTTTGCTTTAATTGTCTCAAGGAAGGACACACTACTAATGTATGTAGAAGTAAGGCTTACAATAATTTTCCTTATTTTCTAAATGATAAGCCTAGACCCAATAGATTCAATGGTAATTGTTATGCATGCAACAAGTTTGGGCATAGAGCATTTGAATGTAGGTCTGTCGTGCACAATACTAGAAGGTATCCTCAAAGGATTCAAGGAGTTTTTCCTAAATCCTCTGAGAACCGAAACCCAAACCAGTTTAATACCTATAGTCATCAATCAGGTAGCGGTGGCTATCAAGCGGCAACCGGATGGAGAGCAATCTGTGTGATTTGTCATGGTCATGGTCACACCGCTGCAACATGCAGAAGGAAGAATGGAAACATAATAATGGACCTTGGAAAGCACCTGGAATGGTTTGCTATCATTGCAACAAACCGGGTCATACAGCAAGATTCTGCAGAACAAGAAAGAGTATATTGGATGATATACTAGTCACTCCAGAAGGAAAGATTGATGTTAAAATTGTTCAAGAAAATATGAAGAAAACCTGGAAGAAGAAGCCAGAAGAAGTGATTCAAGTAGAACCGGTTTCTGCACCTAGTGTGGAAGTCGTTGAACCGGAAAACTAAGCATCAGAAAATCTTAGGGGGAGCAAACGGTGAAATATCTTGAACCCCCGGTTTACACCGGTAAAAGACCTCAACCGGTATGTGATACCTGTTAGTTGGCAGAAGACCGGAAATAGTAAAAGGCAAATTAGGGTTTACGCCCTAATAGTGGAGCATTTATTGTGGCAGGTGAAGAACTTGTTTAAAAGAATTTTTCAAAGTCATTTTTCACTTATCAGTTCATGAGCGAAGAAGTTTTCAAGCATAGAGCGAAGAAAAGCGATTTGGATTGCGATTCAAAAAATTTATCAAAATCCTAAAGAGGAATCAAAAGCAAACATCTGTTGGTGAAGTGTAGAACACAAAGTGGTATTTTAGCAACCAAACGAGTGTGTAGCGAAGTTTAAATTGTAGCGAAGTTTAAATTGTGAGCCCTAAATTTTGACTTACGAAGGTATTTTTCAAAATTCTTTGTTTATCATGGCTTCCGCATCACATGCTAGTTCTAGTGCACTTGTTGATTCTGTAAACTTCATTCAACAGAAGGCAAAATACAATGCCCTATATCAAATACCCGCTAGTGTTATAATGGAGGAAGGCATTTTCGATTACATTGACTGTAAGATTGAAGATCTAGGATCTCTGATGATCCATTCTCAGTTGAGTTTGTTATGTGGGAAGGACAAAAAGATTAAATCAGAATTCAACATTCTGGAAAAGAAGAAACTTCACAATGTTGTCTATTTCCTTGAAGAATTTTTAGATGATCACATCCGCATTATTCTAAGCAGAGTACATAGTGATAAAATGTACTTAGAGCGGACGCATGATATTACACCAGAAGCAATTCATTCCATCACCAGTTTCTGCAACGTCGATGAAGTGCCAGCCCTAAGGAAGATTAGCAAGACAAAAATGACTAAGCTCACCGGTTCAGTGAGCGATTCACGGGGAATGACTGTCAATTCCATCAAGGATGATCTGGTCAAATATGCGTGTATGGTGATAGGATATCGGGCGTTCCATGCCAACAGAATCAACTCTGTCTCTACTACAGCAGTAAATGTCGCCTACAGGATGATCAAGGAAGATGCATCGTTTGATCTGTGCACTTGTATGCAAAGATAGCTTCTATTGAACCTCAAGTCGATCAAACAGGATAATGCCTCGAGATTTAAGTTTGGACAACTATTGGTTGGGTTGTTCTTCTACTTCCAAGGCTATTTTCCAGGAGTAGGTGATATTCAGTGGTCTGCTGACCAACCAATGACAAAGCAAAACAAGGAAAGCCTACAAGCGGTAAGAACCAGTTATCCGGAAGTGCTGAACAAATACTTTCATGAGTTTAGATGCAAAATGAACCAAAGGGTGAGAATATCAGGTGATATTGTCAAGAAATATGAAGATGACATCTGCTTCACCATCGGAGTTGATGAGTGCATAATGGAGGCGGTTGAGCCTAGACAGGAAGAAGTGGAACCGATGGGATATGAGGTAATGTATGACATGCTAGATGGGTATGCCTCTACCCTAATTGCCTCGCCCCTTGATCCAAAGGCAAAGAGAACCGGCACCTATTTGGAAAGGGTTACACTGGTTGAAGAACCCTTAGTAAAGAAGGGAAAGGCGGTGCCTTCATCATTGGCACTGATTACCACAACAAGTCCCAAAGTGACCAAGCGGTCACCAGCAAAGAAGAAACCAGAAGCAGAACCCACCAAAGTCTTTGAGAGGAAGCGGAAGACAAAAATCAATACACCAAACTCGAAGGACACTGTCTCTGAAGAATAGCCTAAGAAGACTAGGCAAACGAGGAAAAAGACAAAGAATGAACCGGCAACATCGGCACCAGTAAATATTGATATTTTCTCTTACAAACCTTTGACACATTGTCAAAGAACAATTAAGAATATTAGAAGAAAAGTGCTTTGTGATTTGACAGAGTGCTTTGATGATTTTAATGATGATGAAAAGGAAGAAGTTGAACAGGGAGTCATTAATTATTTATGTATTAATGACCGGCGGCCTTCAGAAATTAAATCTGAGACACCTGATTCTTTAGATAATTCTTTAGATAACAAATGGCGCATTGTCATGGAGAAAGAACGGGAAATAAGAGAGGAAGTATTTGCACAATACTTCACTGATGTGCCTAAAATAGAACTGTATGAAGTGGTGGAGAGATAGAAGGGCCTCTTCTTCATGAGAAGAAGAAGACTCCTGTTGTTGGAAGGAAAAGTTTCAGAAGTGGTCAAAGATACCCACTCCCTTGCTCAATCAGCTTTAAGATTGCATCAAGTGGTTGAAGCCAACACAAACGCTGAGCAAGAACCAGAAATCACTCAACCAGATGAAGTATATGATAGTGAAGGAGAACCGGTCACTACTCAAATTGGACCTGATTGATGTTGATGACTTGAATGGTAAAAATGTTACTTCGGATGCACCAACAGAAATAGATGGTCAGGAGAAACAGGAGGAAGACAAGAGAAAATAGGCAGAGAAAGAGAAGAAGAAACACGAGGAAGAAAATAGAAAATAGACAGAAATGGAAAAGAAGCAAAAGGAAGAAGAGAAGAAAAAAGCGGAAGAGGAGAGAAAAGAGGAAGAAAAGAGAAAAGAAGAGGAGAATAATAAACAAGAAGAAGAGAAGAAGAAGAAGAAGAAGAAGAAGAAGAAGAAGGAAGTGGAACAAGAAAAGGAGAAGAAAAAGGAAGAGGAGAAGAGAAAGGAAGAGGAGAAGAGAAAGGAAGAGGAGAAGAGAAAGGAGCAAGAGAAGAAGAAGGAGGAAGAGGAGAAGAAGAAGAAGGATGAAGGAGAAGAGAAGCGAAAAGAAGAGGAGAAAAAGAAGGCATAAGAAGACAAGAAAAGAGCTAAAGAGAAAGAGGGAGTGGCACAGAGCACTCAGATGGAGACCCCAAAGGCAACTGGTAGTCAAGCCAAACCGGCTAACATTACCAGTCCCACTGACCTCCAGTCTGCAAATGAATCAAAGTTGCTGCAAAGCATTAAGGTTGCCCAAGAACACTTGGAATTAATAAGGAGGAAGAAAGAGCAAGATGTGATCCAAGTTGCGGTGGACACTCTTATCGGTTTAATACCCGATACCAACCTCCCCAGTACCGATTCCTCTCTTGCACAATTAAAGCTCCTATGCATAGTTGTAGAAGACCAGGTGAAAAGCCTGGAAGAGATTGCAGAAGCAAATGCCAAGAAGGAGCATCAAAAGGCTCTGGACACTTCCTTGGTGAAAAAGTTAACAAAGCTCTGGTCTGATCTACAAAAGGCACAGAAGGACATTAGAGATGCAATGGATGAGGGAAAATTATTTCTAAGTAAGATATGTCAACCTCATTTATTCTGTGATGATGTGCTTTCTTAGAAATCCAAACTGCAATCTAGTATGCAGTCATTTATAAGCACCTTCAAGACGCCATATGATTCCTTCTCCACATATGGATAAACCGATCACCGGTTTCAACTCTAGTCTACAAGAATAGAGGCAGAGATAAGCAACCAGACATGTAATTTGCAGGAACTTCAACTGGTCCTACTACCAAGACTGCAAATTCTTCAGAAATGCTATCTAAATCTGGATGCCCTAACGGTCACTCAAGAGATGAGTACCTTGGATGGCATGGAAGAGCAAGTCTATCAGATGCAAACGGAGAATGAGGTTGCTACCTCATTGCTTGAATCATGGCCTTTATCCATGAAGACATTTATGCAGGACTTTAAATTAGTTTTTGACAAGTTTCACTCTTTATTGTCATAAACTCTTTAAATCAGTTTTTAATGCTAATGGAATAGGGGTTATTCAGCTGTACTTTGTCATTGTTGGCAAAGGGGGAGTAGTATTCTATTTTTAAAATTTTGATGGGGAGTAGTATTCTGTAGTTTGATGCATGTTATGCATACTTTCATGTTTATCTCTGTAAGGAAGTAGTATACATTGTATTTTCTGCAAAAGGGATAGTGTATATGCTTAGGGGGAGTAATTTTGATTATGGCATAATTTTGTTGTAAAACACTTAGATGTCAAATTTTTTTTTCCTAAGTGTTGTCATCAATGCCAAAGGGGGAGATTGTTGGCATTTTGATGATTATGTTGTGATTGTCATTGATGGACACACACTTGCTATGAGATCACTTTGTGAATGTATGAATTATGCTCAACCGATAATTGTTCCAAACCGGTATCATGTTGTAGTATTTAGACTATTGATGTTATGCAGAAAGTGTTTACCGATCTCAAGCAGTATAAAGACCCAAGCGGCATAGAGAGATCAAGCAGTTTAAGGATCTCAAGCGGAGCGGAGCAAAGGAGCTAGAAGCGACAATTATCTTTTTCCCAGTCTTCATTTTTTGTCAACCGGTAATCTGTTAAACTGGTATTACTCTGAGTTACCAACCGATAACCGGAAAAGTTGTATAAACCGGTAATACTCTGTGATGAGTTACCAGCCAGTATATTTTTGTGATGAGTTACCATCCACAGACACTTTGACGTTGATTTTCTGTCGTGTTACCAAATGTGTCTAGATACAATGAACCTAGGAACTTGCAATGTAATCCTATTGGACCGACATGAAATCAGATTCCTTTTAAGGACATCATGTCTTTGGTTTTGTATGTGTATGTATGAGTGTAGCTGTTAGGTTTTGGTGTTCGTCGAAGCTCTTATATGTGCGATCTTAACTGAGAAGATCAAGTCTATGTACTACAACAGAGTGTGGATTTACTGAAGACTGAAGTAATGCTGAAGGGCATTAGCTATGAGCTACAATGGATCTAATCAAGCAGACTGTGCCATTTTCTAGATCATTCACTTGTTGATTACTCACATCTTTGACAAGTCAGAAACCCTTAACCGGGTAGGCCCAAAAAAGCCTTTGTAAATCCTCTAACAAGGTGGTTCACATCTGTGGATCTAAAATCCTCTCACAAGGTAGTCTTTAATCAGACTTATCCTAACAGAGATTGAGATTCCTAACAGGATCTATTCTGGTAAAGAACATTGTATGACCTTAACCAGTCTGGTTACTATTCTGCAGATAGTTACTTGTGAGTTTCATCTCACCCTGGTTTTTCCCATTTGGGTTTCCACGTCAAAATCTCTTGTGTTATGGTGATTGTGCTTCTATGGGTGAATGCCTTATTTTCTATTTGGTTCGCATGTGTGTTAACCGGTTTGTTTGTTAAACTGTTTTACCGGTTTACTGCTAGACTATTAAAGTGTTTAAGTATAGTATTTTTTGGTATACTAATTCACCCCCCCCTCTTAGTATTCATCATCTCCACTATTGAAAGAAAGAAAAGAAGCTTTCATCGTTGTGTTATTTAAAATTACAAAGGTCCATCATGGTGAGTTTGTGTCTGATAGTATATGAAAATGTTCAACAATTCTTTCAACTAAGTCTTTGAATATGGTGATATTGTTGTTTAGTAAGTGTAGAAACTATTCACATTTTTTTCTACCAAAGATTCATGATAACAATCTAAGAAAATTCGTGTATACTCATGCTAAAATTTACTAACATTATTTTAATCGTCCCTTTTTCCCTTATATTTATCAAATTTTAGAATCTCAAAATGCAGATGGAAAAGAATTGATGCTAAGAACTCATCTAATGGATATGGAAATAATTCTTGAATTGTGCACCCTTTGTGTTTAGCTTATTTTCTCACCTATAAAATTATTATTGTATCTTTCATTGGCTTCCATTCTTGGTCAAATGGGGAATTGGTAAATGGCATTTGGTTATTTCAATTATGTACATATTGTAGGTATATTAGATTATAGGGATTGGTTTGAAATATTTAATTATTTAAATAAGAATGATTTTACAAGTTAGTTTATTTTTTTAATTGCATTGATTGTTCCGGTGGGTTTATGAGTTGTTTTGATTGTCTTGTGAATTGTTTTGATTGGAGTACTATGGTTTATTTTAGCTAGATTAATTTTGTTAAGGATTCTTATTAGTATACTTGAATCATGCTAATAGTTTTGTTTAATATAAAAATGCAAGTGACAAATTATTTGTTTGTCATGGTGTTGGGGTCCATGTTTTCATTTTTATTTTATGGTAAGGCTAGGGACTTCTTAGTCAAAGATAAGTTTTAGTCAATAAAATCAAACAACTATCAACCATTTTTAATAAAAATAAAATATAAAATTACTTCTCTTGTCTTATAAGTCATTGGACTTTATATTTGACCATATTTATATGTTAATTGAAAATAAAAATCCATTAATAAATAATCAAAATACAATAGAAATTTTATATTCAATTAATTATAAACAAAGTCAAATATATTATCTATAACTTATTGTCTATCCAACTATGACTATACATTTGACCGTATATATTAATTAATTAAAAATCAAAATACAACAAAATCTTTATTTAATATAGGCACACGAATCTTAATAGTGAGAGTTTCAAACTAATGGATACGTATTTGTAAAGTTCCTTTTTTCAAAATACGTCACCACCTTAGCTGTTTCAACACTAAATTCATAGCATAAGAAGTTTCCTCTACTGTGAAAACAATGTTTCTCTTCTTTACCTGGTTTGACATGGCCAACTTTACGCGTTCTCCATTACTATAAACAGCAATCACAATCAAATGTCAACTACCTTCCTTTCAATATTGCATAGAGATGATCAATCTCTGGTTGGCACCTGCAGCATGACACATGTGCCTACGTACATTCTATGAAAACAAAATCCAGACACGTCATATATAAAAAAATTGTTAATTGCAGTCAAATCCAAAAATATGAAATTAAAGAGGAAACTTTAATTTTCCAAGACCATGCAATCTTTCTCCTGGTTTTCAGTTTGACAGTGACAGGAGAGGGAGAATGGAGCGCAGTCAAAGAACTCTGAAGTGTCCAAGCTTCCATTCTTTTAACATGGTTGATTGCAAATAATATTTTAGTATTAGTATAAATATTAAAACCAATTTGGGCGATAAGATCAAACTGGTCCAAATGTAATGTAATTTAAACATTCGATAAAATTTGAAGTGGAATGGTTTAAATCACACATATTAAGCTTATATTTTTAAGCTTAAAACTATTAAACACTAAGAGTTGACTGACTTTTTTAAGGCTTAGTATCTTGTTTAAGGTGTGGTCACACTAAGAATACACTTCTAGGCTTCAAAGTGTTAAACACTCGAGTTGACTAACATTCTTTAGACTTAACATGTATAGCTTCAGGAATCAACTGTGTGAATTTTTTTGCTCGACGTTTCGGATCAAACTCCATGATCCATCATCAGAAATAAGAAAGTATTGGTGTGTGGTTTAAGGCTGGCCATTAGAAACTGGTTTTCGTTGTTGTTGATATTGTAGATTAAGACTTAATTCGATTGATAAGAGCATCTTGTAATAAGACAAAGTTATTAGGTTCAGTCTACTCTTATCCCACATAAACCAACATCACTGATCATATTAAAAACTTTATCAATACACTGCAGTTTATAAGACTACTAGATTCCTACAGTCTAAATTATTAGAAAAAGGGGGAAAAGAAAAATTCAATGAGAGCAGCTCGCATGCAGTGATAAATGACAAATTTGAAAGTTTCTTACTACGCTTGTCAACTACAAGAAGATTTCCAGCACTTTTGACAGTATAAAACAGTTGTGTGCTCATCTAACTTCGAATCAAGCGTGTGAGTTGTGAAAGAAAAGAATGGGCCGAGCTCCCTGCTGCGATAAAATAGGACTAAAGAAAGGTCCATGGTCTCCTGAAGAAGATCAAATACTCATTGATTTTATTTGCATAAATGGCCATGGGAACTGGCGGGCACTACCTAAGAAAGCAGGTTCCAATTCTATATACACTATTTTTCAGTACACATTTTTGTCTGTCATTTCGCTTTCTATAACTTATGAGTATTCTCCCCTGGTTGCGGCAGGACTCTTGAGATGCGGGAAAAGTTGTCGCCTACGGTGGATTAATTACCTCAGACCAGACATTAAACGTGGGAATTTCAGTTCTGAAGAGGAAGAGACTATTATTAAGCTTCATCAACTTCTGGGCAACAGGTTTGTTCATTATCCTGATATTGTTATTAGGAAGGCTTAGTAAAAAGGGTAAAAAGTGGATTTAACTTAGTTTTTCAGCAATAGGGTAGCAATAGGGTAGCAAGTTAATGAGTTTAATTTTGGAGAAAAATTTTATGATTATGTGTGTTTGAATTGGAGTAGTTAGTATTTAGATGGATGACTTTCTGGAAAGTTTCATTTTTGTGAGCATCACTTAAATGCAATGAGTGCTAAGTGTACCATTATTTATTCTCATGTTCTTATTGAAAAGAAACATGATTACAAAGAAGAAACTTTGTTAAGACTCTGAGATTACATTTCCATTCAATCAATACATAGCCAAAGGCCTAATAAATTTGGTGCATACTGTAGATGGGAATTAGCTGAAATACTTAAGAAGGACAAGTGAGTGGAAGCCCAACATGAATCGCAAGGATGGCTGAAGTTGGCTCTTGGTCAGCTGTGGTCTGTGCCAATAGATTTGGTCGAACAATTAATTTATCTCTTGTAACATTCTCTTATAAATTAACTGTACAAATCATTTTCAGATAACCCCATAAGCTAGAAAGGATGGGTCACGGGTTGAAGGCTTCTTAAATATCCATTTACAACACTTCAGGAGTTCTGTTTAAATGGACTTTAGTGTGCTACAAACTTCCTTTTATCAAAAATCATTTGTGAACTACTACCCATTAAACATGAGTCAATAAATTTAACTCAAATTTTATACATTGAATACTTGTAATAATATCATAATTTAACTTGATGTAAAAAATATATCTAATTAAATTTATTCACTCTTTTCTTATTGATTTGGTGTTTGTTCCACCATATCATTGGCTGATGTTATTGAATTGCGTTATGATACAGATGGTCGGCCATTGCTTCGCGCCTGCCCGGAAGAACAGATAATGAGATAAAGAACCTGTGGAATACTCACTTGAAAAAGCAGCTTTCGCTTGATTACTCCGAGTGCGGTGATAAAATTCCATCAATGGAGAAGGGCAATTTAGGTCTAATTCAAGAAAAAGCTTCGGTTGAATCTACCAGCAGAATATCTAACTCTTCCGACACATCGTATGATTCATACAATCTGTCAAGCGGAATCCTCCCATCTATAAATAGATTAGAGAGCGAGGTTATTATAAATGGGAGTTCAAGTTCAAGTTTAGATTGGCTTGAATCCAGTTTTATAAATTCTTTTGATGAGCCACTTGGGTATAATCAGCATGAGCCACCGGATATTGAAGATGACACATTTATTATTGAAAAGCAGGATTATGGAGCCGAAATAAGCACATATGAAGTAATGTTGGAGCATAGCTCAAATGGAAAAGCTCACTATTTCACATCGGATTGTGCAGAAGATGATTTCTTGAGTAGCATGGATGGTGCAGACACAATTCTCTATTTGCCTGAATATGTAGAATTGCAGACTAATAATGATGATTCCGATGGCTTTGGTTACTGGTTAAATGTTTTGAAGCAAACCGGGCCATCACCCACGTTATTATAGGTCTTTTTGCTTCATTTCGGATGACTGTTTTATAAATAAACTGTGCTTGTTTGAGATAGTGGTTCTATGCTATTTTATGTATTTTTAAAATTTATTTATGTTTCTTTAAAGAGTTTTTCTTCTAAATCCTTATAAACGAGTAACAGTTGATTTTGTTTTTATAAATGTACGACTGATTCAAACTATACCTAAAGCTATCGTAACTCAAAATTGCATACTTTATATCTTCCCTTAGTATATTTTGTTTAGAATTTAATGCACAAATTTTAGAAGTTTTCCGGAATTAGTGGTCCTATGATATTTTATCTTTAAAAGAAAATTATCATAAAAAATATTCATACAAGAAAACTTGTACCAAAAGTTATCATTATAAAAGTAGTAACAAATAAGATGTGAGAGACTATTTAATTACTTGACTGTGTTTAAATAGTTGTGACAATATTGATAGATTTAATGTCAAATATTTTTAATCGTATAGTATTAGCAGTTGTAACTTTAAAGTTGTTAGTGTTGATCATGAGTATTAACAATCAAATCAAATGTGTTACCAAAGCCAGGGAGGTGGTTGTGAGGGGTGCTAGCTAGAGAATAGGGGATGGTAGTAAGACCTTGTTTTGGGAAGATAATTGGCTTTTTCAAGAGCCCCTCGACAATGTTCACTCTTTCCTTCCTTTTATGGAAGACTATAAGAATAGATTTGGTCACTTTGTTGGTGATTATTGGAAGGAAGGACAATGGGTGAATCTTGGTCTTGTCAATGATTCTCTCTAGCCCATCCAATTGGCCCTCAATTCTATTGCCTTGAATCTTTCTGGTGGAGAAGATTGTCTTGTCTGGAGTTCGACTCCTTCTGGGACTTATTTTGTTTCCTCGGTTGTCTCTCTCTTGTCTTAGTCTAATTCCCCCCCTCATTTATGGGCTAAGGCATGGGTGTCTAATCTTATTCCTAAGATTAACATATTTTTTTGGATTCTTCTACAAAATAAATTGTTGAATGTGGACAATCTGTGTAAAAGAGGCTTCTCTTTGCCTAACAAGTGTTTTCTTTGTATGGCTGAGGCAGAGTCCTCCTCTCACATTTTTCTTCATTTCTCCTATGCTCATGATATTTGGGATCAGGTTCTAAAGAGGTAGAATTTATCTTGGGTCTTCTCCAATTCTATTCATGACTTTTACTGCCAATGGAATTCACCCTCGGCCAACTAGATTATTCAATTATTATGATCATTTGTGTTTCCTCATGTGGCATGGGGAATATGGAAAGAAAAAAATAACAGAATTTTCAGGGATGTTTCTCTTGTAGCTGATATTATTTTTAGAAAGATCCTAAGGGCCATTGGAGAGAATATGAATGTCTTAGATGATCATCTTAAGAAGGAGGAGAAACATGCAAGCCTACGACTATGAGATATCTATAAAATGGCAATTAAAACTTGATATCTCTAAAGCCACTAAGCCTGCTAAAAAGTTTAGGGAGGGCATGTTCTAGTGTTGTCCCCCTGAGGGATGGATTAAAATTAACTTTGACGAGGCAGCCAAAGGAAATTCAGGGCCAGCTAGGTGTGGGGGAGTGATAAGGGATGAGAATGGAAGATTCTTAGCACTGGTGGCGTTCCCCTTGGGCAACCAGACCAACCACCTTGTTGAAGCCATTTGGGCCTATTAGACCTTGTTTCTTGCCCAACAAATTAAAGGTAAAAAAGTATGGATCAAAGGGGATTCAAACAATATCATTCAATGTCTTAAGGGGACCAATAAGGCTTCACAAACCATCAACAATTGGATTGACTTATCGAAAGAGATAATCCTCTCCTTTGATAAATGTTTTATCTCCCATGCTTACAGGGAAGCTAACACAGTGACAGATTTTTTTGCCAACAAAAGTATGATTGCTAAGGGGAGGATGACATGGAATTTAGAGGATGGCCTAGAGGACAATGTCAGATCTCTCCTTTGATACAATAGATCACATGGGATATGAGGTGGCTTTTCATCAAATTGCTATTTTAAATGATGGGTAAAATAATTATTACTATTCATGACCAATATCATGGCGAGGTTAGAGGTGGATTGCTTCATTATTGCTCGCACGCTTTCTGGGTCTTTAGTGAGCTCTTCTTTCTTTTAACCTGCCTACAAATTATTCTTAACCACTCTAAACCTAATAATTCTGCGAATGCTAAAATGGGTGGTGATAGGCACCGTGTAGAGCATGTGGATTGTGAAGGCCTAAGGGTCGACCAAACCATCTGGAGAATTCTGGAAAAGGGGGAGCTGACGTCCTATATTGAAAAATTCCATGGATAGGACCCTAAAGTGTCTAGGATTTTTGCCAGAGGATGGAACGATGGAAAATTAACCCTCTTTGGAAGGGCTATGGTGGTGGACGAGAACCTAATTACAAAGATTACTGGCCTCCCTGCTAAGGGTCTCAAATTTTACAGAGATATAAAATATTTGAGCCCAGCGGTGAAGAATTTCTCCAAAAATGACAAAGAAAGGAAATTATTGGTCAGGAAAAATAAAAGTTACTACAATGTGGACACCATTAAACCAATTTGGAAAGAGGTTCTTACAGTGTTAATGGAATACATCACCATGGATGGTCGGTACTCGCGGGTCTTCGAGCATCATTTTGTTTTGTTTAATCACTTCAGACACCAGGTTAGGGTTTCTTTTCCTTTCTATCTTTTGTCATTCCTCAATGCTAGCATTTTTTATCACAGAGAGAATCCTAGTGCTAACCCTATCCTTCATGAGGTTCTTTTGGTTCTTATTTATGAACACTTTAAAGCCATCTCTGTCAAGCCTAATTCCCCCCTCATTTCTATTTCAAAGAATGTGGAGTCAGAAACCCACAATTATAATGATGTCGACTAGAAAACGGACATGGGGGATGGTTGCCCTACTCCCCCTATGAAAAAATATTAGACTGTTCCCTCCTCATGCTGGGAAAGGAAAGAATATTGATTCAGATTTGGGCTCCTCCCCTACCTCAGGTGCAAAGATTGCCTCTAAGAAGTTAAAAGGTTGTCTCTACCTAATGGTAAGGCTCTTGACTTAAAGGGACATTTGCATGTGCATGATAACCAATCTCCCCAGTCTCCCTTGCATTCATTCAACTCTTATCCTTCTATGGACAGGGAGTCCCCAACCAGATCAACCCAGACTCTCCCCTACTAAATTTGGACCAGGAGTTACCAAATGATATCCTTGCTATTGCTAGAAACAAGGTGGTGGATTCTTTCTGAATAATGAAGTGGGATTTCAATGAGATCAAGAATCTCAACATAAAATAGAGGGCCATCAGTAGCAAAGTGGAAAGGTTGGAAATTGGCGGTGAGGGCTCTTATCACAGATAGGGTACCAAGGATAATAACCTTTGGACAAAAGAGGAAAAGCTTTCAATTATTGAATGTCTCACTAAGACTGTTGAATCCCTACACAATGTGAAAAATAACTATGCGAGTAAGATTGCGGCCATGGAGAAGAAAATTAGAAACATTAAAGAGTCTCTCCACTCCATTATGTCTCATAGTCACAGTGTCATCAAGACCACTACTGAAAGCATAAACACCATGGTTATGACTATCTAGAAGGGATTTCAAAGCAACTTAGTCATGGATCTAGACTTGGATAAGGAAAAAGGAAATGATGAGTCTTTGGGTCCAAGCTAGAGAACACAGCCCAATTTGAAGAGGAAAGTTGATAAACCCCTACAGGAGATCTAGGAATTCAAGAAAGTGGTTCAGAACATGAATCAGCTAGAGGCAGAGGTCACCAAGACCCTAAAGACTTTGGCCTAGTTGTCTTCAGCTTCTGTCTAGTTTTTTGCAAGTTTTTTGTTGGTGTTGGGCTACCTTTTTCTTTGTTTTTTCTCTTTAGGCAGCATTTTCTTTAATTGTTATGCTTTTCATGTTTTATCTTGGTGTTGACCTATTGTAAAATGTTTCGGGTCCCTTCAAAACCTATTTTATCATAATCAAAAACAATCAAATCAAATTTATTTCTTAAATTTAAAAAGCAACAAATCATGCAAGGCAATATTGGTGTACCGATAAAACATGGCCTAATGCACGTCTATTTCAACATAATGCAACTAATAATTTGCCATTTCAAGGAGGTCATTTTAGACACCTCAACAAAAAAAAAATTGATGTAGAATTTTATGTGATGATATGATTCTAAAATCTTTGTTATAAGCAAGCCTTTCTAAGCAAAGCTTTGTAAAAAACTGAGTGGTATGAAATTGCCACATATAATTTTGAGAGGTACAAAGTTAGGGTGTTGAACTACTACATCCTCTTGCTTAAATCCAATTACACATGATTAAAATTTCATAAAAATATAATTTAAATAAATAACTAATGAAATTTGGAACTTGAAGTCTATAGACCTTTTTATGGAGAAAATTAATTATTGTCCCTCCCAGTGTTACAAGCAAAAATGGTATGATTATATTAGTACTGTATGCTAACATCAGCATATCCTCATTTACCAAAATCATGTCCCCCGCATCTCTTTTTTTTAAAATAGATAAAAATTTGTTTCGTCAAGGAATTGTTAGGGTCAACGTCTGGAAATGTTGCTTCAATGCATGCTAAAGGATCATTGAGGGTCAAGAATTAGACCTGTTGTTTGATATATGCCAAAGTGTTGGCAAAGATCAAGCATCAAGGGTTTGAGGCCCAACAAGTGTTGAAGAACCATGGTTCAAGGTTTTAGGGTGTCGACCGATCCAAGCAAAAGCATGGGAGTGGAGAACAAGAGAGTCATCAAGTGTGAAAGATCAAGGGTGCAAGTTGACACATCCTAAGATTGAATGATAGGAAATGAGAGATGTAGAACAAGATGAAGGGGATACCTATAGATGTGGAGTGACAAGAATATTTTAATGACATGAGGTCAATCTATGGTAGCATATGCATTTCGAATTTGGATCTTAGCACAATTTGGGTCTTCAAAAACTAGTTAATCTTCTAAGGGTGGCATATAAAACTAGAAAAATTATATTTATAATGATCAAGGGTATTTTATGCATTTATGGGCACATTGTTTTAATCTTTTGTAGATAAAACCCCATAAGAGACAATGATCAGTGGATGAAAACCCACAGGTTGCTAGAAATAGAGCATAAAAATTAATTTGTTCTTTGAGAGCATTCTCACTTAGGGATTGTATTGGAGCTTGAAGGCACTATAAGAGAGTTTAGTGAGTCATATATGGGTTGTTATCATGATGTGTCTCTATTGCAATCATTGTCAAATAGTTCCATTGCTATAGGAAATTAGAATAATTGCAATGCAAGTGTTGTGGAATTTTTTGAGTCATTTGTGTAAAGTTAGCTATATTAATGAATGTTTCTTGCTATAATTTGGTGAAGTTTATCTTTTTTGTAGTTATTAACTCTAGACCATTGTTGAAGCTATGAAAATTATGTATTATTGATGATTATTAATTGCTATTATTGATATAGTTTGATGAAATTGAGTTGTGTGATTCAATAGATATATTGATATTTAAAATCTATTATTTAATTTTTTATTTAAATTAAAGATAAAACGCAATATGCATATAAATATAGAAATCAAAAAAAATAAAATAAGTACATATAGAGAATGAAAAAAGGACTGCAAGATGACCCCACGGAGGAACATAAAAAATACTGGAAGGGGAGCCTAGCTTAACCCTCAAAGAGACAATATTGTCCTGAAGGGACATTAAATTTTTTAATTAGGAGGGTGCACAAAGGACATGGGTACAAGAAGAGTGATTCAATTCAGCACAACCTTTGACTATCTGCATGATGACTTCAGCCATGCAAGCTGACATTAATCTACAGGTTTGAAGGCATTAAGCAGTGACATCTGCCATGCATATACACTCCCAAAACAGGAATGCACAAAGAGACTTTTGTAGATCAGAGCTTTCAACATTACCGCACCCTAGAATAGTGTTGGGTTGGCATGGATTCTGCAATGTACATACCTCGTACCCGCATCTATGCCAATCTTATTGCCACTAATCTAGTGGCCACAGGACATGCATAAGGTAGCTAGATAGATCATTACAGAACTGAAACATATTGTGATAGTTCTCAACATTAATTAAATCATATTTGAGATGTATATGGAGCACCCCACTTTGTGCCACTAGAAATCTACCCAAATGCCATACTTAATAGATATAATCTAGGTTACAATTGACTTTGTTCTTGAATTTTTTAGCTTCCTTAAGCATATAATTCTCAAGGATCATCCTAACCAATTTTTCATACATCGAGCCCCTTGAGCTCTGAAGCACAACCCAGAATTTCTAGTTGTCATCTGGTTACTTGCTCCTAGAAGAAGGGCAACTAATGACGATCTAGATTCCAATGAATTAATTCTTAGCACCTAGTTAAAGTGTGGGAAAATCTCTGATTTTACGACACCCAGATTATCACCAAGGTGAACAGTGCATGGCCCAGAATGAGGTGGGATGACAAAATGTGGCCTGTACCCGAATTTAGCCTTGGACAAACGTGTTGAATTATGTATTCAGAAGGCCACTGCAGATTGTTGTGATTGAGACAATAGCAAACTCTGGGACGAACCGAGCAGTAAAATAAATATTTCTTGCTTGCAATGATTGAAGATGGAAAACTCTCATGATTTATGAGAAGTGACAATGCTCTAAAATTGATCTGAAAGGCGTGCATCTCTGAAGATGAATGACTAATACAGAGGTTAGATATGTTATTTGAAGTGGCCAGCAATTGTAGAGAGATGAAATTCACCAATGACTACCAACCCCCATGAGGATCGTACATGAAACGTCATCCATGATAGATGAGATGAAAGGATGCAACCCGACTGGCGGCAAGATGACACACTTCCAACTCACCCAACATGAATTTGAGAAGCCTGGCCAGTGATGAGTTTTAATGTAAGAGACATTTCAATCCTTATAGAGAGTCTAAACTATGCTACAAAACCATGAAAAACATCAAGCTCCATCCTTCAGATCGGTCCGATCAGAGTCGTATATTAATTTCTAACATTTCGCATGAATAGTTGCATGAGAGAACTGTTTGTGGAGATTCATATGAAGATAAAAGTAAGTTCTAAATATAGAATTGGAACATTAATTTCTCTCACTTGTATGAAAAGAATTTTAGTTTTTGATTAAGGTAAACGGGTTTTAAAGGGATCTAAAATCCAAAAATTTTACAATAATCAGAAAATAAGTATTAAAGTTCAAAACCAGCAGCAAAAGCTAAACGAATTTGGGCCAAGCTCACAAAACAGCCTACAAAACAAAAACGATTAAGACCATCAATAATAGAGACCTACTGATAAGAATGCACCGACTCTACATTCTTCTGAATAACTTTCCTGTTGATAGCCTCCAACTCGTCCATGATAAATCTGGAGCTGCCTTGCTCCTGGTACAGGTACGCGAACCTGTCATAGTATGGGAACGAGAAATCTGACCACCTGCACCCTTTACTTTCTTTTTCTGCTTGGAATCTGAAGGAGCCACACTGGCAATAGGATCAACCCTGCAACCTGCAATCATATTATTGACCCTCATCAAATCTTCCGAACTCTTATTCATGGTGGCCTTGCTAATCTCAACCAGATTATTCAGACTTTCTTTGATATCTTCAACACTCACCTCCAAATTCCATATTCTACTTTCATGATTCAATTTCAACTTGTCCACGTCCTCACTAACTTTTTGGGTCAATTGGAGGATTTTCTTAGTTTTGTTGGGTCCAAGGTTGTCCATAAAAGTATCTACAATACCCTTTATACCCTCTTTTAGGACTTCAAGCTCCATGCCCATCTTCCGAAGACAATCCATCTAACTGTTGGCCGCAAGGGAAATGTAATCATCTAAATCTGGGTCAATGACAATCCTCCCTTGTTTCCCAGGATCAATGTCAATGGGGATTTCAATCTTAATCTCATGTTCACTATCTATGTTGCCCCACCGCCCCCCCCCCCCCCTCCCTTTCAAGATTTGGGCTTCTTTGATTTGGGAGAGACAAAGTCAACATGCTTGGACCCTATATTTTTGTATTTACTAGCGGCACACCTAGGGTGTTTGTTGCACCTACTACTACCTATCCCAAGGGTAATATTCTGAATGGGACCCTCACCAGTAGGCAGACAATACTCAGGATCATCAGACAAATCTTGATCCTATCAGTCATTGGCAAGCCCACTATCTTCCCCTTCCGAATTCGTGTCATACACCACCTCAACCTCCGGTTTGGAAGAACAAACATGGGTTTTCATAACAGGGGACAGCTTGACTTCATGGGCCTTAGCATAATCCATAATGAGACAGATAAAGCCCTCATGGAGGACCCGGTTATCCACATTCTCAGCATGTTTCTCCAGACTATGCTTTAAGGAAGAAAGAAGATAAACGGAATGGAGATTTTCCTATCATGCCTGAAGTGATTCAAAATGACAAAGTGATAGGAAAAATTACTCGCATACCGACCATCAAGAGTGATGTATCTCGTGATAACCTCCACCACATCGGCCCACGGAGTCTAAAGATCCTTCCGGTTGTAGCCACCATCAGCCATCTTCTGAACCCTATTCCGCTCCTTCACCTTGTCGAAGAAAGTGGATATAGCTTCATCTGCAAATTTCCTTTCTCTATATAACTTCCTTCCCTTCGTCTGCAAGCCAGTAATTTCAGCGACAAAGCTTTCATCAATCTTAAATTTTGCACCATAGACCTTAAGGATACCATTATCCCATCCACTCACAAATTCTTTAGTGGTGCTCGGCGAATTCCCCTTCAACCTTTCCATATACTGCAGCAGGCCTTCGTCTGAAATCTCATTCCAAACCACAGAATTCCTTTTCCAGTTTTCAAAAGAGGTGGGTTTCATTCTATTCTTGTCATCCCCCATGAAATGCACAATTCTAATAGAGACAAAGAATACACTCAACAACAAACCTAACCAAAAACAAACAAAGCCTCTAGAATAGCAAGAATTGGGAGTCGTGAAAAACTTCCACCAGAAAAAATTATCCCAATGGCAGTCATTATGAATTGGTAATGAGTAGTCGATTAATTCGGCATCCCTTCTAGTCAGCTCGCATAGGTTTCTCAAGAAACTTTCCATTTTCGTCCACCATTTTACCTCCACGTAATCCACCCCAAGATTTTCCATACAATCAGCGGGGGCATTTCCTTCCCAATACGTGTGCGAAGCTTTAAAGTCATCCAGGTTGGCAATCATGATATGACAATCTTCGATCAAATGTTTGATTGCCCAACTTGGCTCCTAAAGTCTATTAATGCATTTGATTATGTTCATCAAATCACTTTCCAACCAAACACAGTTAAACCCTTCTCTAACCACCATCTCCAAACCAATGTAAGCCGTGTAAGCCTCAACATAGTGGTTTGTCTGGATGCCCAATGGGAGTGCCACCACTGAGACAAGCTTACCATTGTGATTCCTAGCAACTCCCCCACAACCAGTCGGCCCAGGGTTACCCTTAGCCACCCCATCAACATTAATTTTAATCCATCCGCTAGACGGAGGGATCCAAATAACGTTACTTCTGGGTTGTCTTATCTTGGCAGTCGGAATAGAGATGTCCTGGTTTAAGTTCCATCTTCAGAGGATATCTAAATCCTGTTGCAAAAAGTCAATCTGAGAGTCTCCTTTGCGGCAGGGGTAGGAGGATAAAAACCTTTCCTTAATACTGTTGTGAATTCTATGAGCCACAATAATAGGTGAGGATTCCTTGTCCCTAAAGATCCTATTATTTCTTTCCTTCCATAGACCCCAAGCAATGGGAAGCATCATACAGCTCCAGAGCACCCTAAGAGAGGGGTTCATCGAGGGATAGACCCACTAGAACCAGCAGTCCCTAATATTACTCGGCCAAATCCACCATAACTCCCACAGCTGAAAGAAAAAACCTCAGACCTGAAAAGAACTTTAATTAAGTATATAATTTTCTAAAATTATAATTTGCATAAAAAAGTTAACTGTAACTGTGTATGAATATGCATTTTTTTTTACTATTTTAAGTTGGCATTAATGTACCAAAGACCTCAATTTTTTGATTAAGAATTGTAATGATTTATTTCTCTCTGATCAGCTGATCCTTGATCTTGTGATGAAGAGGATTTATAATTTATTGAATGAATATAAAATTTTATTAGCTGTTGAGCAACAATTTTTGTGTTTATTGCTATGTAATAATTTGTCTCTATTTTTCTAATTTCTCCATTTGGAATCAAGCTATTTATTTTCTTTAATTGGTATTAAAACCATGTTCAAGAAATTATTTGGGTTAAATCGTTGAAGCTACATAAAGATCCAAGGAGATCTAACCAATAAGAAGGAAGGCCAATGAGATGAGAAGATCATTGTTTTCAAGATGAAGCTTTGCTACCATGTTTGAAGTCGCAGCAAAATCACATATAAAAAAATGATGATTTGCATGTTGAAGTTCATTGTTTTTTAGAAGAAAAA
Organism: Cryptomeria japonica; assembly: GCF_030272615.1. Taxonomy (NCBI): domain Eukaryota; kingdom Viridiplantae; phylum Streptophyta; class Pinopsida; order Cupressales; family Cupressaceae; genus Cryptomeria; species Cryptomeria japonica. The sequence continues at coordinate 461,647,205 of NC_081413.1, read as the reverse complement.
AAGCAATCCATAGGAAGCCACTAGAGGAGATCACTGGAGATCAAAAGTCATTTATGTGATTTTTATTTTAGTATGGGAAGTTATCCAAGTTGCATGGTCAAAGTATATTCAATCAATGAAGTCAATCATGTTGTCAATGCAAAAGCCACCATCCAAAGGTAAAGTCTACCCTTCAAAGAGGAGAGAGAAGGAAAATTAACATTTGCATGTCAACCAAAGAACGAATCAAGGATTTGAACAACCTCATGTCTAAAAAGAAGGTGCGACCAAACAAGTTGTAGCCCAAACAAAGAAAGAGATTGACAAGGCAAGAAAAAACTACCAAGGTATAAAAAGATCATGTTGATGTTGAAAAGACCCCACCATCGTAGTGAAGTTTGAAACCACTTATGAAAAAGGTGAAGCCCTCAATTTGTGAGGAAGCGAAATTATGGTCTTAGAAGAGGTCAAAGTGTTTTTTGTCAAAAAACAGAGAGAAGCACTCTATAGGAGAGAAGATCGTGCAAGTTTTGTGAAAGATGCAGAAATTGTTCTAAGCCACCAGTATACAATCGTGTGAGAAATACAATTTTTATGTAGAAAATTGTCAAAACCCTCCCATGATTTTTGCGGAAAAAATCAAAACAACCCTGAAAACTAAAGGGTAAAAGCACAATGTTATGTCACCCTTTTATAAAGGAAGTGGTCAACACAACTAAAACTGTTTAACTTTGACCGCATAAAAGTGAGATTTCTAAATTGAATTTCAAAATAATGTAAACTGATCAAATGTAGAAATATTAATGAAATTTATGTCTGTTATTTTCTAAAAAAAAATTTTAAAAATATATTCAAAGATAGATTTTTTATTGCTAAAAAATGTTGAAAATCAAGGGTTCTAGTCGGTGTCACCAAAAAAAAATGAAAATGAACTTTTTTCTTTTTTTTTAACAGATAGAGGACATATATATGCAGTGCTAAAAAAGTTGATGTATATTTTTCTCGTAATAATATTTTAAAGTACAACATTGTTGAATTTGGTAGTTTTCATTCAACGTCACCTTTGGTCTACTAAATTTATCATTATCAAAAAAAAATTATACCCTTTTGGATAAGAGTCTTTGTCATCTAGTAAAAATATTTTTTTAAAAAAATTTAATATCATTTAATATTTTTTTTTTAAATTTAAATCAACCTCTTTTTGAACTTAAAAAACCTACTTGTAATGTTTAAAAAATAAAAAATATTAATATTAATCAAAATATTAAAAAAATTGTATGTCCAGACCTCAAGCTCTACAAAAGAGGTTTTTTTTTTGTAAAAAAATATTCTACCTGAAGAAAAATAAAGCAAAAGTGAAAAGTTTCATAAATGCAAACGAAATGGTGATTTTGTTGCTACATCACCTAACACATAGGCTAGTTCGGCCGAACTATTTTGAACTATTTTGAATAATTTTGGTCAAACTTTTGGTGCCATCTAGGTGTCATGGCCACGCCAACGAGCGCCACCATGACAAGAAAATAGTTCGACCGAACTTAGGTCGGCTAGACTACGCCAATTAGCCCAAAGGGTGACACAGCTTTGTGCTTTTGCTATGAATTTATAAATCATTATTTTGTGGAAAAAATGGTAAAAACCCTAGAATAGGAACCCCTGTCATAGTTTTTGTGGAAAAAATCATAAACCCAGACAACCAATATCCAATGCAAACTTCACAAATTACAAATGATTTTTTTAAGGACAAAATAAGACAAAACCTAGAATATTTTTTTAAGGAATAAAATTATAAACCCCAAAATAATTTTTTAAAGGAAAAATTATAAAAACATTTGTTTTTGGAAAAAAAAATTTAAAACCAAACACGAATTTTTTATGAACAAAAATTTAGAAAACCCAGAAAATCCTTCAAATAGAAAAGAGGATAAAAACACAAGAAACAAGGATTGATTTTCGACAAAGTCTAAACACAAAACCTTCCAGATCTAGGCAAAAGAACCCATCATAGAAGATAGTTTAGGCCACGCAGAGACAAAAAAAAAGACCCACAAAAACTTCGCGAAGAGCAACAAAATTTCGTGGAGACCCACAAAATGCCTCAAAGAGCTTGACGAAAACCCTTTCGTCTCCACCAGAAATTGCAAAAAAAAACTCATAGCAGGAAAAATGTGCAAAGAAATCTTGTCAACGGGCAAAATAACCAGATCTGCAAGGAGAAGCCCTCCCACATAATTCGGCGTGATTTTTCCAAGAACAGAAAGCAACGCATGGAGGAGGAACATCGCGATCTGGGTGCAGAAAAAATAATAGGTCGCAATCACGGAAGAGGAAAGCACGAACCCTCTGTGGTAAATCACAAGCAGAAACAAACCTTTGCAGGTGGAAGGAGCCCTCATGCAAAAGACAACCAAAAACCCGTGCACAGGATAGAACCAAAATCGCCACGTCCCTATTTTCAAAAATCGCAAACAGAGACCTCGCGATTCTGCAAATAAAAGGTCATGTAGGAAAAACACTTTCACGATTTTTTTTCCAAAAACCCTCAGGCTTTGATTTTTAGATATAGCACATGAATTTTTTTTCATACAGATAAAAAAATTTTAAAAAATTATAGAAAGAGGATTACAATTTTTTTATTAAAAATTTTGTCAAATCTCAAAAAAGGCTTGAAGGAGTTACAAGCCAAGAATTTTTCAGCCAAAAGGAGATTGCGGCAGTAAGCCCATTGAATTTGGATAAAGATATAATTACTTTTTTTTGTTTTGAATCAATTAGTATTTGAAATTAAGGGGGAGATTGTTGGTACATTAATTTCAACACTTTGTAGAATAGTTCCATGAGGAGAACTGCTTGTTCAGTCTCATATGGAGATAAAAATAAGTGTTCTAAATATAGAGTTGGAATATCAATTTCTCCCACTTATATGGGAAGAACTGTAGTTAAGGTTATATTTAGAAATATTACTTGCATAAAAAGGTTAGCTATAGTTGTGCATGAATATGCATATTTGTTTTTTTCTATTTTAAGCTAGCATTTGTGTGTCAAAGACCTCTATTTATTGAGGTACTGAATTGTAATATTTTCTTTGTCTCTAATCTCTACGATCAGTTGATCATTGATCTTGTGATCAAGAGAATTTATAATTTATTGAATGAATGTAAAGTTTTATTAGTTGTTGAGCAGCAGATTTTGTGTGTTTATTGCTATGTAGTACTTTGTCTGTATTTTTCTAATTTCTTCAATTGGTATTAGAGCCATGTTTAAAAATTATCTAGGTTAAATCGTTGAAGCTATAGAAAGGTCCAAGAAGATCTTACCAATAAGAAAGAAGGTCAATGAGATTAGAAGATCATTGTTTCCAAGATGAAGCTTTGCTGCCATGTTTGAGGTTGCAAGAAGATCCCAAATCAAACAAGGACATGATTTCCATGTTCATATTCATTATTTTTCAGAACAAAAAGCAATCCATAAGTAGCTGCTAGAGGAGATCAGTGTAGAACACGAGTCATTTATGTGAATGGTTTTTATTAGTATGGGAAGTTGTCCAAGTTGCATGGGCAAATTATTTTTAGTCAATGAAGTCAATCTTGTTGTCAATATAGAAGCCACCATCCAAATGTGAAGTTCACCCTCCAAAGAGGAGAGCAAATTCAAACTGACATTTGCATGTCAACCAAAGAAGGAATCGGGGTTTTGAACAACCTCATGTCTAAAAAGAAGGTGCAGCCAAAAAAGTTGTAGCCCAAACAAACAAAGAGATTGCTAAGAAAGAAGAGATCACCAAGGTATGAAAAGATCACGTTGATGTTGAAAATATCCCTCTAGTGTAGTAAAGTTCAAAACCACCTATGAAAAAGGTAAAGCCCTCAATTTGTGAGGAAGCCAAATCATGGTCTTAAAAGAGGCTATAGTGTTTGCTGTCAAAAAAAGGACAGAAGCCCTCTATAGGAGGAGAGAAGATTGCAAGTTTTGTGAAAGGTGCAGAAATTATTCTAAGCCACCGAGATACAATTGTGTGAGAAAGTCAGATCCAAGTTTAGAAAAGGCTTGAAGGAATTAGAAGCCAAGAATTTTTTAGCCCAAAGGAGATCACTGCATGATACACTGCGATAAGAGTTGAGCTCATTAAAGTTAGACACAGATGTAATAGCTTTTTGTGTCAAGAATCAATTAGTGATTGAAATTAAGAGGGAGATTGTTGGTATATTAATTTCAACACTTCGCATAAACAATTGTATGAGGAGAATTGATTGTGCAGTCTTGTATAAAGATAAAAATAAGTGTTCTAAATATAGAGTTGAAATATTAATTTCTCCCACATGCATAAGAAGAACTATAGTTTAGGCTATTTTTTCTTAAAAATATAATTTGCATAATAAATTTAACTGTAGTTGTGCATGAATATTAATGGTTATTTTTCTATTTTAAGTTGGCATTCATGCACGCCAAAGACCTCTATTTATTAAGGTAGAATTGTAATGTTTTCTTTGTCTCTGATCTCTATAATCAGTTGATCCTTGAACTCGTGATCAAGAGGATTTATAGTTTATTGAATGTATATAAATTTTTATTATCTATTGGGAAGTGATGTCATGGAAATGGGGACAAGGCAACAACAAAGTTCAATGTTAATAAGTTAGTTTCAACCATAAAAACAAAACAAAGAACTAAAAACCATTCCAAACATATCAAGAGAGATTTCAAAAAGCATGAAAGAAGTTTAACAAAATAAAAGAAAGGAGAAGAGCCTCCATAAGATGCTTCCATGATGCCTTTTGATGCTTCTCCCTTGTTTCTCTCCTCTCCAAGTCCCAAATGAGTGTAGCTCTCAGTTTTTAGCACTAGCCATGGATGCCATATGGAGATTCAAGATGGTTGAATATGATAAGCAAATACTATGCAAGAGTAGATAGTGATGCTATGAAAAAGCTCTATGCTAATGCCAGTATAACAACAATACTCTAAAATGCTTCTCCTTTTGCTTGAGGAGAAGGGTTCTATTTATAGAAGAAATGGGGAAATGAAGGGTTAAGATTGAGCAATCTTAACAAGGGTTAGGATTGAAAGTTGGGGATCCATGTGCACAATTGGCACCAATAAAATGGTGACAAGTTTCAACATAGGATTGGGTTGAAAGAAGAGGTTGGAGGCATTAAAGGCCTGAGAAGACCTCATGGTTATCTAGAAGGTAAGGGTCAAGTCTAAATTAAGATTACCCATTGGATTAAGAGTTAATCCAAGGATAAACCTTTGTGCAAATGTTTAAGAGATAATCATGGTCAAAGCATTAATGGCCTGATGAGACCTTTGGGTTGGGTAGAGGTTGAGTCAAAACAAATGTTTTAACCATGTGGGAGGGTTGAATTAACCATTAATGGTTATTGGAGACTTTGGGGATTAAGTGGTTGAAGGTTGGAAGCTTTCAAAGGTTATCCAAGACTTTGAGGGTTAATTTGTTGAACACACAAATCATTAATTGCTTTTCAAAGACTTTGGAGTCTTTGAGAAGTGACTCCAATTTGCTTAGGAATGTGACAATATTTAGGGGATGGATTAGGCTAATTAGGAAGGGTTTAGAAGAATCTAGAAGGGGTTTAGGCATACAAGTGGATTTTGTAGGAAAATGCAAGTGGGAGAAATTTTGGTATTTTCAATTAAAATAAAATCATTTATTTCAATTAAATGGTGTAATTTGCATTTGGATAAATATTCAAATAAATATTAATTTATTTAAATGAGAAAAATGAAGATAAAGCATTAAAATGCTTGAAGACTTTGAGGGAAACCATTAAAGGCTTGAAGACTTTAAGGAAAACCATTAAAGTCTTAAGAAGACTATAGAAGGAAGCCATCAAGTTTGAAGACTTTAAAACCATCAAGTTTGACTACTTTAAGGGAAACCATTAAAGGTTTCAAGTGGGTGAGGATAAATAGGATTTTAAATAAATAATTTATTTAAAATAGTTGTGCAACTTGCTTTTGTAGGAAAATACAAGTGGGTGGAGGATAAAGGTGATTTAAATAAATGATTTATTTAAAATAATTGTGCAACTTGCATTTGTAGGAAAATGCAAGTGGGTGGAGGATAAAGGTGATTTAAATAAATGATTTATTTATTTAAATGTGAGAGGTGGGATTTTGGGGGATTTAAATAAATATTAATTTATTTAAATGTGAGAGAAGATTTAATTAAATAAATATGATTTATTTATTTAATTAATGGTCTGAATTTGGTTAAGTGAATTAAATCAAATAAATTGAATAATTTATTTAATTAATAGGAGAAGAGGGTTAAGATGAATTAATTAAATATATTAATTTAATTAATTATTAATTGATGGTTAAATAATCAAATAAATACTAAGTATTCATTTAATTAAGTGGACAGATTTATGTGACTACAGGAAGTAATTTTTGTGTGTTTATTTCTATGTAGCAAATTGTCTTTATTTTTTCAATTTCTTCATTTGGTATTAGAGCTATTTATTTTCTTCATTAGTGACATGAGAAAATAAGAGTGTGAGAGAAGCTTACAAATTTTACATCAAGCAAATTGGATACCGATGGAAGGTTTGAATTAGTATCCTCCATGTTGGTATTTTGGTATGGTTTTGTCATTGATGTCAACACCTACTAAAACTCTAGCACTTTGGAGATCTAGCAACATTCACTGGCAAGCAAGTGACTTCTGCACAGTCACCGGTATATGGTACACCGGCAGGATATAATGATCACTGGCACTTGGAATGGCGTGGAAAACACTTGGTAATGTCGAAAACATCGTTTTGACATCTTGTCTTGGATAATTGGTTATTGGTATATTCACATTTGCATATTTGCTATTACCGGCAAATAGGTCCAGGGTATACACCAGCAGGTTTATCTTTTCCAAATCAGCATGGCACGCTTTGGAGATGATTAATTATTGTTATAAATGCATTAAGTCGACATGTTCAATCGGTTATTGCATCAGATATTGTTTTGTTTGTAAATTCTTTTATTGTAAATATCTTGTAGAGCCGACCTACTAAAATTGGTCTTAGGTTATGGTATATATGTAAGATCTTATTTGTAAGATCAAATGTGGAATGTGAAAAAGGATTGTGTGAAGGTATATGCGAGAATAAGCAAAGCTATACACACAGACGTCATTTGAAGATTGAAGGAGGGTTTTTGTCAAGACAATTAGAACTACACCGGTACTGAATCCAGCATATGAAGATGTTATTTTGTGTAGTACATTCTCATTGGATTTAACCATCCAACTGTAGTCAGTGTGACTCCCATTTTGTGATTGAATAGTGAGCTCTAGGCGCTTGGCCTTTCTGCATGTGCAGACCCCATTTATATACACTTACTATCTGCAGTAGTATCATCTGATTGTGGGTAAGGTTTCCCACCATGGGTTTTCCCCTTACAGGGTTTCCACATACAAATATTGGTGTTATGTGTTGTGGATGACTGTGTCTTTATGTTTCATGCTCTAATCCTTACCAGTATAGCAATTAACTGTTAAATCTGTCTATCGGCATATTGTACTGGTTTACCGATATTAAGCATTAAGTTGGTTAAGTTGTTTTGGTTTGAATTTATTTGGCAACTGATTCACCCCCCCCCCCCCTCTCAGTTATCTCCAGGACCTAACAATTGGTATCAGAGCTTAGTCCTCTTTTGCAGAAGTTTAATAGCTTGAGGAGATCCAATGTCTACTAACTATTTCAGGAAGGACAATCCTAAACTTGATGGAACCAATTATGGCATATGGAAGGTCAGAATGGAGACACATCTAAATTGCATTAAAAAGGACATCTGGGATGTTACAAAGAATGGTTATACTGCTCCTACTCCTGGTCAGCCTAATCCACCTACCTTGGGAAAAGATGAAGAAAATGATTGCAAAGCAAGAGAAGCACTTTTGAGCGCATTATCAAATCAACAAATCATGGGACTATCAGATAGGTCTACTGCTAAAGCTATTTGGGATCATTTGGAAACACTGAATGAAGGAGATTCCACAGTCAAAATTGCAAAACTTGAAAGCTTCTGGGTCAGGTATGAACATCTGAAAATGGAAGAAGATGAAAGGATTTTTGCTTTTATGGAAAGAGTAAATGAGATTGTTTTGGGTATTAAATGTTGTGGAGGAACCTTAAGTGAGGATGAAATTGTTTCAAAAGTTTTAAGAGGATTGCCACCGGCATATAAAATGAAATTCACTGCTATAAATGAGTTAAGAACAATGCCTAATACATCAGTAACTAGGGATACATTAATTGGGAAACTTTTAGCTTTTGAAATTGAAGAATTTGGTCTTGTTGCTACTATAAAGACAGATTTGGCCTTTAAAGCATCAACATCATCTGCTCCATCATTTGACAAATCTGATTGGAAAGCCTTTTATACAAGAGAACTTGAAGAAAGCAAGAAAGAGAATGAAGAACTTGAAGCACTATTTGCAAGGAAAATGCCTAAAGGTCCAGTTGGAAGTAAGTATGAAGGTAAAGTGCCCTTTAAATGTTTTAACTACAATAAGATTGGTCATATAGCTTCAAGATGCCCTGATAGACATGCTAGACTAAGAGAAGAAGCTAGAAGAACATACAAGCCTAACCCTGAATATCATAAATATAGATTTAAGAAGAATAAAGACAAATCTTGTTACATTGCTGATGAAGGTGTGACTGATGATTCTGATGAGGATCCGGCAGACAATGGATGGGTTTTTGTTGCTATAACAGAAGATCAACCAGCACCTACTACTCAACCGGTAGAACGGGCCTTGGTAGCTAAAGTTGAAGTGAAGGATGAATGGATCATTGATTCAAGATGCTCACATCACATGACAGGAGACAAAGGTAAATTCTTGAACTTTCAAGAATACAGTGGAGGCTTAGTGAGATTTAGAGATGACAAAGCTTGTTTGATCAAAGGTAAGGGTATAATATCTCTTGATGGTAAGCATAACACTGACAATGTTTACTATGTTGAAGGATTAAAGCATAATCTTTTGAGTGTTGGTCAATTAGTTGAGAAAGAATTTCAGTTACAATTCAAAAATGGAAAATACAAAATCATGAATAGAACTGGTTTAGAAATTACAACCAGTAATCAAACTAGAGGTAACATCTTTCATCTGAATAACAATGAAAAGACATACTTGATTGCTCATATTGATGAAATTTGGCTATGGCATAAGAGACTTTGTCATGTAAACTTTGATTGCATGGTGAAGATCGGTACTATTAAGGCAGTCAGAGATTTACCTAAAATTGTCAAACCTCACAATACAATATGTAAGGAATGTCAATTTGGAAAACAAGTTAAAGCTAGTTTCAAAAGTATTCCAGAAAAATCCAATAATGCTCTTGATTTGTTTCACACTGATTTATGTGGTCCAACTAGAACTAAAAGCTTACAAGGTGATAGATATTTCATGCTAATCATTGATGACTACTCTAGAATGTGTTGGGTTACTTTTCTTAGAGAAAAATCAGAAGCACTTGGAAAGTTCAAATTGTTCAAAGCAATGGTAGGAAATGAAACCGGTAAGAAAATAAAATGTCTAAGATCATATCAAGGAGGAGAATTTATATGTAAGGAATTTAATACATTCTGTGAAGTAAATGGAATCAGAAGACAGCTATCAGCACCCCGGACACCACAGCAAAATGGAGTTATTGAAAGGAAAAACATAACTATCTTGGATGTAGCAAAAAGTATGTTATCAGAAGAAAACCTACCGCATGTATATTGAAGAGAGGCAATCAATACAGCGGTCTATACATTCAACAAAGTTCACATCAAAGGTGAAACCGGTAAGACCCCTCATGAACTATGGTTTGGTATTACTCCTACTCTTAAATATTTCAGAATTTTTTGAAGTAAATGTTATATCAGAAGAGATGAGTATATTGGCAAATTTGATCCTAGAAGTGATGAAGGAATATTTCTTGGTTATTCATCTAAAAGCAAGGCATATAGATGTTGTAGCATCGTAAATTGTACGCACTTGCTAAGGTGGTACAATTTCACACCTAGTTTAGCACCTGCCTTGGCGCATTTTGCATTTTGCATTGCATTTCCCCTTTAGCACTTAATTAATTAAATTAATTAGGTCTAAGGTTCTATTTTATCATCTCCCACATCATAAAGTTGGGCCCTTTCATTAAAGTGTGCCCTTTTCATTTTATTCCTCCTATACATCATTTAATCAAAAACCCTAATTAGGTCCTATTTTGAACTTGGGGGCTTGATTTTGGGGGTCAAAACATCTCGAAATCAGCTGTAACTTCGGGATTCGCTCTAAAATCATCATATCCGACGGCCCTGAAAATTTGGTGAAAAGTTGTCGGGACCATGGCGCCCGGAGTGCACATGGTCCCGGACATTTTTCCTGAAATTTTAGGAGCGCGATCCAATCATAAAATAAAGCTTAACCCCAAGAAATTGGCGGGATATTCAATCTCTAGGTCGGCCAAAAGTTGAAATTAAGACCTAGGGTTTCATATATAAGAGCTCTCTTTCTTCATTTGAAAGGATCGGAATTTGGGCTTTCGAGGACCTTCTATGCAGCGAAAGAGCAGATCTTTGAAGACTTCAATAACATTCAACATCCATCCATCAAGCATTCATCAATTTCATTCATTTAGGGCTTGGGAGACATTGAAGAACAATAGGAGATTACCGACTGAAGATTGGCTTGTACTCCTCCCTTAAGGGTTGGGTATGATTTCATGTTGTTTTCATGTCTTTGCATAAGCTTCAATATATCCTTTATTCATGCTTTAGATCACTTTGCATCTTGATTTGGAGCATTTACATTATCATTTACAAGCAATTAGGGTTTACTTTCTAGGTTGCTCTAGTTTGCTTTCTTGCATTTAAGGACCTTGCACACACACTAGGTCTGCACACACAATACATTTTACAATACAACTTGGCTATTTGTGGAGGTAGAAATCACCGAAGTGGGGGTTTGACTAAGGCAAAACCCTATATAACCGCCCACCACACCTTTTCAGATATAAGTGTAGGTTTCAGAATTCGGACGACGCCGCAAGTTACAGATCCGGAAGAAGCAGACGGAGACCGAACTTTCACACCAAATCTCAGAGCAAAAGACCAGGACAGGGGCGTGGGGCACCCTGGTCCTGCCAGGACAGGGGCGCTGGGCGCCCTGGTCCTTCTGGTCCTTCTGACAGCAGTTTTCAGCATTTTTGACAACTTTGCAAAACAGCAGTTTCTGGAGCAGTTTCAGGGGCAGAATCAGGACAGTGGCGCCCGCGCCCCCGTCCTGAACATTTTCAATCAGATTTTAACTCTGGGTATGCATTTACATTCTTGTCTTGTCCTTGTGTTTACAGCTTTCCATTGTTTAAGTTCAATTCTGCAATCTTGTTATTAGTTCATACTTGCATTTTGGGGTTAGGAATTGAACTTGCATCATTCTATCTATCATTTGCAACAAAGGAATAGAAATCCTAATAGGTAGCCCGTGGCTCTCTCTCTTCCACAAAAAGAAGTAGCCAATTGTGTGATACCTCTAGGCTCTTTCGTATTCCACAAATGTGTGATTGAAGGTGAGATTAGGGCATGTTTGCTTAGTGTCACTTTTTTCCCCACATAAATGTTTTAACAAAAGATTGTAGAAAATTGTTGAAAGTACAAATGTAAAGATTGATGAACAATTCAGAGGAACTTCAAGGTATATAGACTCTGAACCGGCAACAGAAATTTTGACAAATGAACCTACACTGAATCCATCGGTACAGAATGAAGATCCAGTTGCCTCAGTATCATTTAAGGATTCCATAGTAACTGAGGAACAGCAGCAAACAAAGACACCCCGGTATGTAAGATTGAATCATTCTGAAGATCAGATAATTGGAAACAAGTTTAAAGGAGTTATGACAAGAGGAAGATTGGAAAATGAAGAGGTATGTCTTATTTCTCAAATTGAACCATCATCTGTTAATGAGGCATGTGAAGATAAATACTGGATTAAAGCTATGGAAAAAGAATTAGAACAAATTGAGAAGAATAACACTTGGACATTAGTTCCCCGGCCTAAAGATAAAAATGTAATTGGAACCAAATGGGTATTCAGAAACAAACTTAATGCAGATGGTAAGGTTATCAGAAATAAAGCAAGACTAGTGTGTAAGGGATATTCTCATAAAGAAGGAATTGATTATAATGAAACCTTTGCACCGGTAGATAGAATAGAGGCAGTCAGATTATTCTTAGCTTTTGCAGCACACAAGAACTACAAAGTTTATCAAATGGATATTAAATGTGCATTTCTGAATGGAGATCTTGAAGAGGAAGTCTACATTGAACAACCTGATGGATTTTCTTTGACAGATGACAAAGATATGGTTTGCAAGTTAAGAAAAGCTTTGTATGGATTGAAGCAAGCTCCAAGAGCTTGGTATGCAAGATTGGATAAGTATCTTTTGAAGATTGGTTTTTCTGAAGGAAATGCAGACAACAATATATACTATAAAGTGACCAATGATGATGTCTTGGTTATAGAATTATTTGTTGATGATATAATCTTTGGAGGAGAAGATGGATTATGTAAAGAATTTTCTATTAAAATGCAGCAAGAATTTGAAATGTCTATGATTGGAGAAATAAAATTCTTTTTAGGATTGCAGATTTCACAGACTGATAAAGGTATATTCTTGAGTCAATCCAAGTACTTAAAAGAGTTACTAAAGAAATTTGGGATGGATAACTCTAAACCGGTAAGCACACCTATGACTACAAATGAAAAACTATCACTAAGGGATGAATCTACACCTGTTAATCCAACTAAATACAAATCTATGATAGGAGGTTTATTGTATTTAACACAAACCAGACCTGATATTATGAATGCAGTATGTATTAATTCAATATTTCAAAGTAATCCTAGAGAAAATCATGAATCGACAGTAAAAAGGATTTTTCGGTACTTACAAGGCACTATAAAACTTGGATTATGGTATCCTAAAGATGAAAACTTTGAATTATGTGCATACACAGATGCAAATTGGGCAGGAGATGTGGATTATAGAAAAAGCACCACCGGTAAAGCATTCTTTCTTGGAAACATACTAGTTTCCTAGTTGAGTAAGAAACAAAGTTGTGCATCTTTATCAACAACAGAATCAGAATATGTTGCAACAACAACTAATTGTACATAGGTACTATGGCTTAAGCAAATGTTAAAAGACATAAAGGTAAAATGCAAGGAACCTATTGCTATCTATTGTGACAACACTATAGCAATTGATATATCTAAGAATCCAGTATTACATTCTAAAACCAGACATGTTTCTATCAAACTGAATTTTCTAAGGGAAAATGTTGAAGCAAAGGAAATAAAACTGGTTTATGTGAATACTAAAGAGCAGATTGCAGATATCTTTACTAAACCTCTACCTAAGGAGACTTTTGAATATCTCAGAGATCAGCTTGGGGTCATACCCCCACCGGTAGAGACTTAGGAAGTTGATGATTGTCATCAACCGGCAGAATTAATAGAGAAATATTTATTCTGGCTTTGATGGGAAGCTACTTCTCAGGGGGAGTAGTTGGTATACTAAATTGATTGGTATTTTGTATATGAACTTGGCTTGGTAAGAACTTTGGCATTTGATGTCAAAGGGGGAGAGATTAGTATGGAAAAAAAGAAGGAAAACACATGTTGCTCCCAGGGGGAGAGATTGTTGTTTGGGAGAGATTATTACTCTCTGTATCTGTATTTTTTATTTCTGGTTATGATCTCTATTTGGAGATTGTTGGTTTTTGGTATTTGGCATTTTTGTTTTTGGCACTTTGATGGTTTTTCCATCTTGTGTTGTCATCAATTCCAAAGGGGGAGATTGTTGGTATTATGGTATGGTTTTGTCATTGATGTCAACACCTACTAAAACTCTAGCACTTTGAAGATCCAGCAACATTCACCGACAAGCGACTTTTGCACAGTCACTGGGATATGGTACACCGGCAGGATATAATGATCACCGACACTTGGAATGGTGTGGAAAACACTTGGTAATGTCGAAAACATCATTTTGACATCTTGTCTTGGATAATTGGTTATTGGTATATTCACATTTGCATATTTGCTATTACCGGCAAATAGGTCTAGGGTATACACCGGCAGGTTTATCTTTTCCAAATCAGCATGGCACGCTTTGGAGATGATTAATTATTGTTGTAAATGCATTAAGCCGACATGTTCAATCTGTTATTGCATTGGATATTGTTTTGTTTGTAAAATTATTTTATTGTAAATATCTTGTAGAGCCGACCTACTAAAATTGGTCTTAGGTTATGGTATAAATTTAAGATCTTATTTGTAAGATCAAATGTGGAATGCGAAAAAGGATTGTGTGAAGGTATATGAGAGAATTAGTAGAGCTATACACACAGACATCATTTGAAGATTGAAGGAGGGTTTTTGTCAAGACAATCAGAACTACACCGGTACTGAATCCAGCATATGAAGATGCTATTTTGTGCAGTACATTCTCATTGGATTTAACCATCCAACTGTAGTCAGTGTGACTCCCATTTTGTGATTGAGCACTGAGCTCTAGGTGCTTGGCCTTTCTGCATGTGCAGACCCCATTTGTATACACTTACTATCTGCAGTAGTATCATCTGATTGTGGGTAAGGTTTCCCACCATGGTTTTTCCCCTTACAGGGTTTGCACGTACAAAGATTGGTGTTATATGTTGTGGATGACTTTGTCTTTATGTTTCATGCACTAGTTGTCTTCGAGACCTAACACTCCAGCCATAAAAAAATATTATATTAGTACCATATTTCAAAAATATGATCACAAAAAATATGGAGAAATATTATTAACAATTTTCTTGACATAAAAACTAAACTCCACTCCCAACAAGTTGGAAGTAAAAACTATTTTTTTTTGCTTTCATCATCAAGTAGAATTGCTACCAAACTGGAATCCACTATAATCTCTGCATTACTAAATATTACATCCTCCCCATTTAGTTGGCAACCATTATTTGCTAATCCACTAGCTAGTTTGTTAGCCTCTCTGTAACAATGGAGAATTCGGTATAAAAAGGATGGTAAAGTTTCCCATACTTCATGAAGGATGTATTTTAGTTTTTAGTTCGGGGCTTCTACCTTTTTCAAACTAGAAATAATGGTTTGTGAATCCCCTTCAATTATTAGTTGTTTAAATTTATATTGAACTACTAATTTGACGCCAACCAATAGGGCACGGGCTTCAGCCATGTTGTTTGTATCAATGGGAGTTTTTGCAGCAAGTGCCACTATCACATCACTAGGATTTGATCCCTTAACATATAACCCACTCTTGATATGCCTAGGTTCCCCTTCGAGACCCTATCAAAATTCATTTTAACAAACTTTTTATCTAGGAGCTTCCATTTGATCTCCTCTTGTTCACTTTTCTAGGACCATTATTGAGGAGACGCCCTTTGAATGGAAATTAAATATAGCTTCATTCCAATAGGTTTGAACTATCCCAAGATGTGAAACATGACTTAATACTTTTTTTTTTAAAGGTATATGCTTTCGCTATATCATAAACTAATTTTTCAATATTTAGAATCACATTCTTTATTGAGACTTTTTCTTTCCTAAAAATACCTCTATTCCTCTCCCACCAAATATTTTAAATCAAGATGGTTGGAACAACCTTCCATAGGATAGAAAAAACTAAATCTGAATATAGGAGAGGCCAAGATTCAAAGACTACCAAAAGGTTTGAATGAAGAGGAGAAAACCAATGAAGTGTATGAAACAACCAATTGCAGCGAACATTTGCAAAGGGACAATTTAGGAAGAGGTATTTTTTGATATCTACTTCTCTCTCATACAAGACTCAATTAAAAGGTGGAGAAATTCTAAGAGAAGATAATTGGTCACGAGTAATAATTTTACCTTTGAGAGTTAATTAGGCAAAAGAACTAGCCTTGTGCAAACCAACATCCGACCAACAAAAATTGAAACATGGGCATGAATTTGAGCTCGATCTTGTTCTTTGATTATATTATACCTCAATTCACTAAATACTTCGTAGAGGGTGAAGGGGGCCAAATTAAGCAATCATGAGACTCCTTGAAGTGAACAAATCTTTGATTAAAATGACTCTGCAAAATGTCTCTCTAGGTAATGGGGATAGGAGTTGAGGAGAGATCTTTCTAGAAAGTTATTTTCAACATACTGATCTTTGATGCATAGGTAGCCAGATAATTTATTACCCCAAATATCATTGAGAATTAATTTAGTTTCTAATATATTTTCTAGATTACTCAATGGAAAGAATCCATTCTAGGAAACTTCCCATAATGGGCCCTTTTTACCATCATTGTAACACCCCGCCAAGGAACCCTAAATGATAAGAGAAAATTACACAAGAAATGCATGGAAAAAAAATTTGTGAAGTAATAAATTGTCATCATGCATAATGATACAATGTATAATGCTCACCTCAAGGTATCGTTAATCCTGTCAATAATGGACAATGCACAAGCAGAAGACTAAACACTCAAAACTCCAAATAACAAGGGGAAAGTTCTCCCAAGCATTAGTAAAAGGTCTAAGAGGTTTTTAGGATTTCACAAGACCATCCCTAAAGGTACCAATCTTGGTTCATTGAATGACAAACTTCTAGGTCCTAGGTATCACGGATGGACACCAGTGAAAACCTAAATGCAAATGGACTCCTCTAACACTATCCAAACTCACTTAAAACCTACTAAATACCCCTCAAAGTTCTCCCTAATGTAGGTACCTTTGCAACACATCTAAAACTAGGTCAAACTAACATCTTTATCCCTCAAAAACTTCCCAGATGGAATTGGCAAGAGAGGCCTCCAGACGGCCAACCAAGTGTCACCACTGGACACTATAATTCCAAGAGGACATTATCATAGTCCATTTGTATCCCTAAATCACACAAGTGAATCTTTCAGACTAGTGAACTCGCATTGTTGCCCCTGAGATGTGCATTCGTCCAAATCTAGATAGCTTCACAGATAGGTTGTATGATTCCCTAGACACACTAAACCCTCTGATGAAGTTAGAATGGACATATGGACCTAGAGTTGAGAAAATTGGGAAAAAGGTGAGAAAATAGGTCAAATCTTGAGACATCGGCTCACCAAATGACTCCTACAAGAAAAGGTGGAGTCTGAGAGGACTCACTTCACTGCCACTCAATTCCATTCACCCTCAACCATCTCAAAAGGAAACTTAGGTATCCAACACAACTAAATTCCATAATTGGACATCATGAAACATGCACCGAGTGGTTCTAGTTAAGTTGGTATTGGCTCCTGAGAGCTCAATCCAACAAGGGCTTGGTCAACATCACATGACCACAATAAGAGATGACCAATTCAATCTCTAATATAATAAGAATCACATCTAAATTCATTTTAAGCACCAAACCAAGTGTTCTTATGATAACATCATATTAACTTATCAAATGAAAAGCATACAAGATCATGCTTTGTGGCCACTTCCAACACCAGGTCCATGTAAAAATACATCCATTCTTACAATATATATTACAATTACATACATCTCCTCTTGGAGTGTCCAATATAAAAATCATAAATGATTATAGATATTGCATCCAATACATAGCTTACAATTGCAAGAAAAGCAAGAAAGAGAAGAACGGGTGTTGAGGAAGGAGAAGGAACTCTTCAACTGCACACAATCCAAGTCCTTTGATCCCCGATGGTGGTTGGAAACACCAAGTATAACCATGTGGAATGCGTAGGTTCCAACCCCAACGTGCTCATGGAGATAGTTGATCATGGCCCAAACAATCATACACACAATCAAGGGAGACAAATAGGCTCACACGAGCAAACATGGAGTAAAACTCAATATGAATGTATAATAAACCAAGATCATAATGCCACATCAATCAATGAAAGAGAGAGAGGTATAATCCTCAATACAAACCATATGAAAAACAATTATGAAAGCACTCCACAAGGAGCATCAACACCAAAACCATAAAGTATAAACCAATCTTGAAATCCAATTACCAAAGATATCAGAAGGCCAACAGGCCATCAAATATGGATACCTCTAGAATCCATCAATAAGCACAATCACATGGAAGGAAAATCCTCTACTAGGTGCTACTCATAACTACAAGGCTAAATTGTTACAATATGCCCCTTTGGCTTGTCATTGATGTCAACTCCTCTTCACTGAAAATTGCCTAGTACTTCTGCATGGTTAGTTGATGGACATATTTTGTATGGTCAACTTCTAGATATTCATGTTTTATCTTCAGTTTCCTATAACATTGGATGAATGCATATTGATAGTTTTCTAGAGTATTCAGCAATCATTTTTTGGTCTTAATCAAGGGATAGTATATAAAGGTTGAAGCTGATAGCATACACTTGTGTGTTTCACATTAATGGTATTGAGTGTTTTTGGTCTGATGGTAATGTACACATTACACCTCTTCCTAGTCGACTTCATTGTATGAGATTTTTTTATCCAGAGAGTATAAGAAGGTCAGAGATGCTTTGTAAATGTGTGTATTTATGTCTGATTTTGAGAAGACCTAATAGATCGAAGGTGGTATAGACTTGGAAGCATATCAAAGATTTGAAGACCTTACAAATTATTTAGAGGGTTCTTTAATTGGAACTACTATCAACATTGCATAGAATCTCTTTGTATAGTTCATAATTTATTTCATATTGTACTGAACAATCATTTGTATCTTACCCTAAAGAAGTGATCTTCAGTTGTACAAGTCATCTTTTGTATATTGCCTAATGTTGTGCACCTTAGTCTGCAAGTCCAAAGTAGTTGCTCTTTGGCAAAGCCAACACTTATTGTAAACTCACAATATGTATAGACAATATACATATTGTGAGTTTAATTCTCACTTGGTTTTTCCCAATTTAGTTTTTCCATGTAAAAATCTAGTGTTATTGTGTGCATGTCTATTCTTGCTTTATGTTGGTGCATGTTGTATCACTATAATCTAGTAAAATTTATTTTTATGTTGATTCACTCCCCCTCTCAGCTCTAGTAAGTGTTCAACAATTGGTATCAGAGCAAGGTTCCTGAAGAAGAAACTTAACCGTTGAGGTAGATCTGGGAATTGAACACTTGATGATATGGATACTAGGAGTCACCACAACTAGGAGATTGAAGGTGTTGTTGACATGAAAGGAGAATTGAGATCTGGTTTGACAGATTTGGATGAAAGAAAATTCATGTGCAAAAAGGATGAAAAAATTACCTATTTGGGAAAATTGCTCGATGAAGGAAGAAAAGTGATGAATGATCTTGATACAAAATTAAATAGGAAAGCAGAGGAATGTTCAAAACTTGAAAATGAAGTGCATATGTTGAGAAAGGAGCTTAAGGAGGCAAAGGAACAGATTGACAAAATCTTGAAGATGAAAGGAGGAAGCGAAGTGTTTTATGCCATGCTTAGTGCTCTAAAATAAAATGATGACAAAGGTGGACTTGGCTATGAAATGGGAGAAAATTCCAAGGGAAAAGAGAATATTGAAGTGTAGATTATATAGCTTCAATCAAAATCCGATAAGGCCGACTATGCAGATCAAATGTGTAAGTGGCCTATCGGCCTTACACATTTGATTATATCAATCAATCTTCATTCACCCTTAATATTATTATTAAATCCAATTATATATTATTGGGGTTTCAATGATTAAATTTGCCTTAAACAGAACTTACTATTATCGGGTATTTTATTTATCGGGTTGATTATTATTATCAAGTTTGTATGAATCAGTTTGTATAACCGATCGTGATTATAGAAAGATGTCTTATGTTATGAAGGGCCACGATCTCTAGAAGGATTCCATTCGAATTCAATATATTATTATACATTTCTCCCTCACTTGGTGATGAGAGAATAACACACAAGCATCCATGAATATATAGATCATGGGAAATTGATATACTGTAGTCCGTGAACGTATATTGATCGATGATCTTGTTATAAGATCCAGCAGTTTGTATGGTGTCTTCCATACCTTGCATTGGCATCTATAGTTTGTGCATTATCTTGTGCAAGCAAATTGGCTTCATCTCAAGCTCATACATTCTCATTTCGTGTGAAAGCAATCCACCTCCATTTGCAATTTGAATATTGTGTTTATCATCAATTGTTCGGGCATCATCATTTTTTGTTTGTGGATTGGTATTTAATTCATCTAAATGACCATATCGATCACATCTCATTATGTAGAGATCGATTACATATTGTGTGCTCTAGGGAGATGATAGCACTATATCGTCTATGGTTGGGAGGGAAACCATGATCCGAATCATTGCTCATGATTAATCGAGCACACCCTATGATTACTGTTCATGGTCATCTTCTTGTGATCCTAGTATTGTAATAAAATCAAAATGGTATCAAAGCAAGGTTCTTGAAGTTCCATTGCCATAGTTATTGCACTCTCCCTTGTCTTGAAAAGGAGCTTGAGCTTAAGAGTGGAAAGTTATGTCGAGGATAGAGATCATCTTTAGATTGAGTAGAGAGATATTCTTGGATACAGGCTATAATTAAGGATGATGCCAAGAATAATGAGAAGGAATTTGGTGCCACTTCTTTCCATCTATACTTTGATGATTCTCTTCTTAGAAGTGACATTTCTATCTTCAGCCTTGGAAACACTAAAAATTTGCATTTGTCAATGGCAACTACAATACGAGTTTAGGACCTTCATTGGATGAAAGGACCAAGCTGATTAGATAAGTCTTCTCCCTTCTACCATATTTATTTGATAAAATGTGATGCATTGCTTATGATAGTTGAGTATTGTATGCCTTGGACTAATGTCTGTCTTCTTATTCATGAGACTAGAATGACCATGTGTAAGGTTGAGTCTTGTAGCCCTTAGCTATGATTACATACAATTTAAGACATCTAGTTTCAGTTTTTTGGTTATGAATTATGTTTAACAGCATATTATTACAAGTGTATGTGCAAGTGCATGTGTGATTGCAGGTGACACTTGTAGACCTTATTATTTAAGTCTTGTCTACTATTATACTACTCGCAAGTGTTGCAAATTTATCTAAAGCCAGATGGAGCTTGAAAGAATACTAGTACTCAGAAGGAAGAAAGAAGGAGCTTGAATCACGAAGGATGTGGATGAGCATTTTGAGATAAGTATTTGTTGGGTATTATCTCTTGAGTATTATTGTTATTTGCTTGTCATATTCAGCCTCTTATTTTTATTCCTATATGTACTATAAGAGTTATTCGTCACGTTATGCTCTTGTTCTTTTCTTTGGCCCTCGAGGATGGGTTTTGCAGGATAAGAAGAATGATGCATTAGGAATCCTGTCGAGCCATTTGTGCAAGTAATGTGATGCAGAGGTCAGCAGGGGAAGCATAATTAAACCCTAACTCCAACCTTCTATGGATGATCAAACCTTTTGTTCACTTTGACCTAGTGAACAATGTCACCTTACTTAGCATGCTAAGGCTAATGGTTGACTAGCCAAATTAGCAAAACATGGAAATTCTTGAACCCTTCAGTTTAGCGAGTGGACAGGGTTCCCCTAGCCTAGAAATGACTTGTATTGATCAACCAGGTTGATCCCCAACATCTCCTAGACCCGTAACACCCAAGTGCTACTATACTGTCATACCAGACCGAATTCAGCTTATAGCCCTCCAAACACTATTTTCTACAAAACAGCCTCATCTCTTCCAAAGGATGAAGAAAACAAACTTCTGATCTGAGTACCCTTTATGGCATACTTTCAGATTCCAAAAGGATAGGCTCCTACTCCTTTTGTACACCCCTGAGCTCCTCTTGGCCAGACAGGCCTAATAGGAATAACTAGGTCTTGTTCTGAAGTAACAAATTGCAAATGAATTCACAAGGCTAAATAAACATCCCTAGCCAACCTAGCCAACCACTCCAGTTGGAGAAAGTGTTGGACACTAAAATGTGCAAGACTCTACAAACTTCTGATTGTGCAAGACTCTACAAACTTCCTAATGTATGTCTGCATTTTAGGCCAAAAGTAGTGCCTCCTAACCAACTCTAGTGTTTTATCAATACCAAAATGACCTCCCATAGGACCACAATGTTTCTCCTTAATGAGATTTCCTCTCATTGAACACTTTGGAATACACAATTGACCCCCTTTGAACAATAAGCCATTCTGAATCATGTAATCAAAATACAAAGTGTGATATGTGTCAGAAAGAGTAATGCAAACCTCATATATCTCACCAAAATTTGCATCGCCTTTGTATAGGTCTTTGAGGGCATCAATCCCAATACTCTAGATCTGAACCCCCTGCACTAAATGGACTCTCCTACTAAGTGCATCTACCACTTTGTTTTGTGTTCCCTTCTTGTGTTTTATAGTGAATGTATAGGCCTGCAGCTACTCAACCCACTTCATATGTCTACAACTTAGTTTCTCTTGTCCATTCAAGAAGCTTAATGCATGGTTGTCAGTGAAAACAATAAATTCTTTGGGAAAAAGATAATGCCTCCACTTTCTAAGTGCTTGTACCATTGCATACAGTTCCAAGTCATATGTACTATAATTTTATTTAGCTTCGTTCAATTTTTCAGAAAAGAATGCAACCAGCCTACCTTCTTGGCTAAGGACTGCTCCAATGGCCAAATCACTTGCATCTGTTTCTACTCTGAATATTTTATTGAAATTAGGAAGGGTAAGAATAGGAAATTGTGCCACTCTACCTTTCAGGTATTCAAATGTGTCCTCTACTTTGGTTGTCCATTCAAACTTTACCTTTCTTCCTCCCTTGATGGTGTCAAGGAGTGGTGCACAGATGTGACTGAAATTATTAATGAATTTCCTATAGAATGTTGCCAACCCATGAAAGCTTCTCACCTCTCCCGATGTCCTTGGTGTTGGCCAAATCAAGATGGCATCTGCCTTCTCTGGATCCATCTTCAAAGTACCTTTGGATATCACAAATCCCAAATATATTAGTTCTTCCTGCATGAAAACACATTTTTCCAGATTTATCAACAATTTATGTTCATGAAGTCTTTTTAAGACTTGACTGAGATGTTCCAAGTGTTCTGCCTTGGTCTTACTGAAAACAAGTATATCATCAAGATACACAACCACAAACTTTCCATTGAATTCCTAAAGAACTTCATTCATCAATCTCATGAATGTGTTAGGTGTATTACTAAGGCCAAATGGCATGACAAGCCATTCATATAATCCCTCTGTGGTTTTAAATACAATTTTCCACTCATCTCCTGGCCTTATCTGGATCTGGTGATAGCCTGATTTAAGGTCTATCTTTGAAAATTAACATGCACCTCCTAACTGATCCATTAGATCTTCAATCCTTGGAATTGGGAATCTGTATCTGATTGTGATTTTGTTCACTACCATAGAATTAGTTCATAGCCTCCATTTGCCATCCTTTTTAGGGGCTAATACACTAGGTACTGCACATGGGCTCTTACTCTTTTGAATCAACCCTTTATCCAGTAGATCCTAGACTTGTCTTGAGACTTTTGCAGTTTGATCAGGGGTAAGCTTATAAGTTTCTTTGTTAGGTAGTGAAGCACTAGGTATGAAGTCAATGTGATGACATACATCTCTTAAGGGTGGTAGGGCATATGGCATGTCTCTTGCAACTCCACCTTTGTTAATATCAAGAAGTTCTTGCACTTCTTTGGGTACCTCCTTAGGGTTTTCCTACTCCTTGGGCTTCAAGATTAAGGCATAGGCTCCTTTGGCTACTTTTATGGTTTCTACCATCTCCCTTTCGCCTACCAATAATACCATTGGTTCCTTTTTCTTTTCATTCCTCAGGTCAGGCAGTGGTTTCATGGTGTATAAATTTCCATCCGTGTTAATGGTATAAGTGTTTTTCATCCCATCATGTTGTACCTTGAGGTCATACTGCCAAGGGAAACCTAATAGCAAATGACATACATCCATGTCTACAACATCACATAGTACTTTATCCTTATATTCTCCTATAGAGAAATCAACCCAAGCCTGTTCATTTATGAGGGTTTGTTGGCCTTTGCTAAGCCAAGATACATGGGATGGGTTGGGATGGGGCATCTTTACAAGTTTGAGTTTCTCTACCATTTCTTTAGACACTAAATTCTCATTTGAACCAGAATCAACAACAAGTTTACAGACCTTACCGTGGATCTTGCAATGGGTCCTGAACAACGTCTTCCTTTGTGGTGGTTCTTGTGGTGTTGGTGTCTTCAGCAATGTCCTTATCATCATTATGCATACTTCTTCTTCTGGATCCAAATCCTTTGAGGGTGATTGGTAACTTTGTGCATCCTCCTAAATCAAGTTTGTTCTCCTATATCCTTGTGTGCTTGATCTCGTCTTCTCTGGACATCTATTGGCATGGTGGCCTGTTTGGTTGCAATTAAAGCACCACATGGGACCTCCATTTCTTCCACCAGATCTGCCTCTTCTATTGGATCTTTTGCCTCTGTATCCACCTTTATAACTGCTCTCTCCTTGTGAGTTCTCTTGGTTTGACTCTCCTTGGGGTCTAAAGTTTTGTCCCTTTCCACTAGACATTCCTTTACCTCTATTATTGAAGTCCTTTTTGCCTCTGCCCCTGTTGTTCTGGTCTTGCCTCCTCTTGAACTTTTCTTCAACCTTCAGTACCAATTGATAGCACTTTTACATCGTCATTGGGTTGCAAAGGTTTAGTTCATCCTAAATGTTTATTTCACATCGTTCGAGTATCTAGCTACCTTCTCATTTTCACCTTCCATTGTCTTGGATTTCAGACATAGCCTTTGGAATTCCTCAGTATAGCTACTGACATCCATCTCCTTCTGTCTCAAGTTCTATCTCTTTTTATGAAGTTATACTTCATAATCTTTAGGTACATAAGCTTCTTTGATCTTGGCAACCATCACCTTCCATGAAGTGATCATGTTCTTTCCTGCCTTCACCCTTTCTCCTTGAGTGAAGTTCCACCAAGTCAATGTTGCACCTTTCAATTTTGTCTTTGCTATCTTGACCCTCTCGTTCTCGGGGATCTCATCACATTTGAAGAAACTTTCCAATGCATCCACCCATTCCATGACTAGGTCCAAGTCCATCTTTCCACTGAACATGGGCAAGTCCGAATTACTGTCTAAAGTCCTTCTAGCCACATTCTTGAGGGCATTCACAAGGTGTCTTTGGTCTGTAGGAATTTCATCTTCCTCTTCCTCTTTCTTTAGGGTCTCCTCTTCTTCTCCCCTTTCTTCTACTAGACCTTCTTCCCTCCTCGCAATCTTGCCTTTCAAACTTCGAAGTTCAGTGCTCAATCCTTGCACTATCTTTGCAAGTTCAGGATTGGTCA
Source organism: Cryptomeria japonica (assembly GCF_030272615.1). Taxonomy (NCBI): domain Eukaryota; kingdom Viridiplantae; phylum Streptophyta; class Pinopsida; order Cupressales; family Cupressaceae; genus Cryptomeria; species Cryptomeria japonica. The sequence goes on along the minus strand of NC_081413.1, from coordinate 461,621,859 downwards.
CCTTCGAAGGGATCCTAAGGATCTCCTCTTCTCCTTCTTAGTTTTTGTCAAACATGTTCAACTAATTCTTCCCTTAGGCTTCGCCTAAGCTATGAAACCGCTTGATGCAAAGGTCAGCAAGGGAAGCACAATTAAGTCCTAACTCCAACCTTTTGTAGATGATCAAACCTTTTGTTCACTCTGACCTAGTGAACAATGTCACCTTACTTAGCATGCTAAGGCTAATGGCTGACTAGCCAAATTAGAAAAATGTGGAAATACTCGAACCCTTCAAGTTAGGGAATGGACAGGGTTCCCCTAGCCTAGAAATGACTTGTGTTGATCAACCAAGTTGATCCCCAACAGCTCCTAGACCCGCAACACCCAAGTACTACTATACTATCATACCAGACCGAATTCAGCTTGTAGCCCTCCAAACACTATTTTCTGCAAAACAGCCTCAACTCTTCCAAAGGATGAAGAAAAAAAACTTTAGATCTGAGTACCCTTTATGGCGAACTTTCAGATTCCAAAAGGACAGGCTCCTACTCCTTTTGTACACCCCTGAGCTCCTCTTGGCCAAACAGGCCTAATAGGGGTAAGTAGGTCTAGTTCTGAAGTAAAAAATTGCAAATGAATTCATAAGGCTAAATAAACATTAGGTTTGGGTCTAAGGATGCTCCTGCACATAGAGTCCAACCTTGGATTGGTTCAGTCCACTCCTAGAGTCCCTATGTGCTCCTACTTTCTCAATTTTGAGACCAAGCACATGGGCATGCTTGGCCTAGGGTATGGTGTGGAACCTAAGTGCTAACACTTCCCAAGCTACAACTACCAAAGTCCTAACATACATTTCTCTAACTTGAACTCCCCAAATGGTCATTGTGGTCCAATGCAGGAATCTCAAGTTAGAGCCATCGCTGGATGAAACCCTGATTGCACTTTACCCTGGCTGTCAGACTAGAGTAGAAGAACTTCTGACTCATATGTGTCCACCCAGTCCCTAAGCCAATTGAAAACAAATGGAACTACACAATTCTAAACCTTCATGCCATGCCAAGTTCTATCAATGCAACTTATTGATTTTTCAACACCAAAAGATGTTTTGTGAAACTTGCAACTGTATTCTGTCTGCACCAAAAGATCAATTACATTCGTTGAGTCAATCCGCTCCCTCTTGGAAATGATCCAAACTTTTTCAAATAGGTCCCCACCAACATCCTCAACCAAAAACCAAATCGGCCTAGGCAGTGGGAGGAGTTGAGAGACCGAATTCTTGTTCGGTTACATTTTCTGGTAGTTGGCAACTTCCATCGAGTCATCAGCATAGGTCGAAAACTTGACCTCCGATGCCTGATGGCCAGTTTTACAATCAAGTGGTTCTATCGGGTCATTGGGTTAACTCAAAAATAGGGTTCCCGATGTCTGATCACAAACTCTATTAGTGGTGTGTTCCTATCGATTCTTCAGAGTAGCTCAAAAGCTCTCCATCTGATGTCCGATGAAACGTTCCCAAGGTGGTGCACTTTTCCATCGGCTCTTCGGGATAACTTAAACACTGCTTTGCCGATGCCCGATAACTAGTGGACATAAGTCTTCTTTTCTATTGGGTCATCAGGATGACTTCAAAACAGCTTCTTTGATTGCCAACATCGAAACTCCAAGTGTGTTGACTTATCAAGATCCTCAACTTCCGATCTCCGATCTCCGATGTAAGTCAAGATCGATCCTCAACTTTCGATCTCCAATGTCGACTCCTTCAGTTTTCTACTCTATCAGGTCATCGCGAGTGGATCAAAAGAGCTACACCGATAGCTAATGAAAACTCCTTCAGAATGTCGCCCCTCCATCGAGTTATCAGGTGGTACTCAAACAAGTTACACCGATACCCGATGACAATTCTTCAAGAAGGCGACTCTATCGGGATAAGTTATGCCGATAGTGCAACTTTTACAACTTTTTGCAACATTTGGTCTATCGACCATTTATGCATTTTCCTACACTCCAAAGGTTTCCAAATGAATCCTAAGCACACAAGCCACACAAAATTGACTATTCCTAGTCTACCATAGATCCGTTGACAAAGTTTGACCAAGTGGTTTATAGGTGTACCAACTTGACAATTGGTGTTACAAGAATAGATCTTTATTACAACAAACATGAAAATGGAAAAGGGGCTTCATTGTTGGGGTGCTCCTGCACCATATTGATAGCATCGAGTATTACAAATAAAAGTCAATATAAGAGGGCTCTCCTAGTAAGAGGGAGCGGACTTCAAAGGGTTTTTGCTCTAATCTTCAGATGGTCAGATTCATGTATGGTCTAGTGCTCAATCTTATGAGATTGATGACTCAAGAGGGAGGCCTATACAACTTGTTTGGATGCCCAACCCAAGCGTTTATATCTTCTTATGATAGATTGAAAACCTGCCTATCTTTCCATTCTTGAGAAATATTGCTACAGATCTTCCTAAAAGCATGAGAGCACTTACAGAAGTTGTGCACTTAGTTCCTTGTCAAGTTGTGATAGTAGGTCCAAGATGGTCTTGAATCCAACACATTCAGCCACGTGTTGATCATGTCAGATGATGTTATGAGTTGATATGCTCAGAGACATGGGAGTCTCTTGGAGAAATATGTCTTCCATGATTGGGACCATGTGAGAAGGGTATGCTTCTATGTCAGAGGGAGCAGCTAGAGGATCTGGTTCAATTGACTTTTGAGGATCTTGGTCATATTTGTTCAGAGGGAGTGGACCATGTCGAGATGGTTTCTCTAGTGATCAGATGGATACTTGGTGATCATGGGATTCACCAAGAATGATGGTGTATACATAAAGGTTGTTGATGGTGAGGCATTAATTTTGGTCCTTCATGTTGATGACTTATTTCTCTCTAGGGTAGAGAAGCTCATCATTCAGTGTTAGAGGGAGTTAGCCTTTGAATTTGAGATGAAGGATCTTGGCCTTATGCATTACTTCCTTGGGTTAGAAGTTTGGCAGAAATCTGATGGGATCATTCTGAGTCAAGGGAAGTAAGCCATTGACATTCTAAAGAGATTTGGTATGATGGATTGTAAATCCTTATCCAAACCTATGGAGACCAACTTGCATAAGTTAAGAGAGGTTGCAGCTAATTTAGATCTGGTAGATTCTACACTATATAGGCAGATGATTGGGTCCTTGATGTATCTAGTCAATACTAGACCAGATTTTTGCTATGCAATGAGTGCACTTAGCCAATTCATGTGTGAACCAAAGAAAATACATCTAGTTGCAGCAAAACATATTCTGAGATACTTGCGCGGTATAGTTGGATATGGCCTGAGATATTCTTTTGATATGAACCTGAAGCTACATGGATATACTAATTTTGATTGGGTAGGATGTGTCACTAATTGGAAGAGCACCTCTGGTTGTTGTTTCGGTTTGGGTTTTTCTATGATTTCTTGGTGTAGAAAGAAACAGTCTTCAGTAGCACTGAGCTCGACAAAAGCCAAGTATATTGCATCATGTGTGGGAGCATGAGAAGCACTGTGGCTTCAAAATCTTCTTGCAGTATTTTTTGGATAATCCTTAGAGCCTACAATTATCCATTGTGATAATCAAAATTGTGTAAATATTTCTATATCAATCCTGTGTTTCATGATAGAATGAAGCATGTGGAGATCAAGTATCACTATGTTAGAGACATAGTGGAAAGGATTTCTATTCAATTGAGATACATTAGCACTGATGAGAAAATGGCAGACATTCTCACCAAGCCTCTCTCCATAATAAAGTTTGTGTACTTTCGAGGTAAGCCTGGTATGGTGGAGAGTGAAGCCCTAGCTGAGATTGAGTCTCTAATTCATTGATTTGTTTATATTTGTTAATATATACTAATGTATTCTTCTCTTCAAAAGATGTTTAAAGTGTAAACTCTTGTTAATGCATTTCTCTTTGAGAGAGACTTGAGGTGTAAGCCCTTATCTCCACCCTCTAATATGGTTCATGGTGGATGTCATGTGTGTGACGCCATGACAACACCATGTGAGAGATTCTATAGTGATTTTATTGTACTTGTGTGTTTACCCTTTGGATGAGCCATGGTGAATATCATTATGAGGTGACGATCTCACAATGATGAACACTCGTGCATCTTACCATCATTGTGAGGTGACAATCTCACAATAATGGTTGATATCTCATGAGGTAATATCTATGGATAATCCATAATGATGGATATCACGTGAGGTGATATCTATGGATAAGCCATAATGATGGATATTACATGAGTAGATATCTATATATAAGCCATAATGGTAGATAGCATGTGAGGTGATATCTATGGATAAGCCATGATGGTTGATATCACAGAGAGATGATATCTTTCCTTTTTTTATATGGATGTAGCCATTGTGGTCAATCATCACAATAAGGTGATGTAACTTTTAAACATTAAGAAGGATTCCTCCCTGGCTAAGAGGGAGTGTTGATAATATAGATTCAGTCAAAATTTGATAAGGCCGACTATGCAGATCAAATGTGTAAGTGGCCTATCGACCTTACACATTTGATTATATCAATCAATCTGCATTCACCCATAATATTATTATAAAATACGATTATATATTATCGAGGTTTCTATTATTAAATTTGCCTTAACCAAACTTACTATTATCAGGTATGTTATTTATCAGGTTGATTTTTATTATTATTGGGTTTGTATGAATCGGTTTGTATAACTGATCATGATTATAGAAAGACGTCTTATGTTATGAAGGGTCATGATCTCGAGAAGGATTCCATTTGAATTCAATATATTATTATACGTCTCTCCCTCACTTGGTGATGAGCGAATAACACACAAGCATCTGTGAATATATAGATCGTTGGAAATTGATATACTGCAGTCTGTGAACATATACTAATCGATGATCTTATTAGAAGACCCAGCAATTCGTATGGTGTCTTCCATACCTTTCATTGGAATCTACAGTTCATGCATTATCTTGTGCGATAAAATTGGCTTCATCTCTAGCTCGTACATTCTCAGTTCATGTGAAATCAATCCACCTCCATTTGCAGTTTGAATATTGTGTTTATCATCAGTTGTGCAGGAATCATCATTTTTAGTTTGTGGATTGGTATTTAATTCATCTAAAGGAGCATATTGATCATATCTCATTGTGTAGAGATCGATTACATATTGTGTGCTCGAGGGAGACAATAGCAGTATATTGTCTATGTTTGGGAGGGCAACCATGATCCGAATCATTGTTCATGGTTAATCAAGAACATCCTATGATTACTGTGCATGGTCATCTTCTTGTGATCCTAGTATTGTAAGAAAGTCAACATGAAGATACTAATCACATTTCGGATTAGAAGAACATCAAACAAGAGATCTAGGTATTCTTTAAATGGAAATTGTTTTTCATGCAATAAGTTTGGGCATTGGGCTAGTGAATGTAGAAGTCAAATTAGAAATCAATCAAGTAACCTGAGATGCTACTTTTGCAATAAGTTTGGGCATAAAGTTGTTGAATCTAGAAATAGGATAATGATAAATGTCTATAGAAACATGGGTTATAATCAGTTCTTCAATACAGCATGTTATAGTTGCAATATGTATGGACATAGAGAAGATGGATGTGGGTCACACCAAAGGTTTGGAAACAATAGCATGAATGATGGAAAATTTTAGATTAGACCTGTATATTATAACTACAACAAGATTGGTCACATTGAAAAGCACTACAGAAGCATAACACAAAAATATAATGGCGTGACAAAGAAAATCAATATTAACCAGGAAAGAGAGAAGATGAATAATATTTGGGTGAATTAATCAAAGGACAAAACTAAAGTAGCAACTGAAGGTGAATTAGCACTTGTTGAAGGTGTTATACCTTCTTCTAGAAACTAATTAGACGACATGGTCTAACAAGGAGAATTGAAAGAATATCATACAAGCCCCCAAGTTATATGATGATGAGGTATGCCTTCAACATTTCAATGTTTGGAACATAATTTTTAGTGATTTTTGGATACTATGTTGATTCTTTCAGGTGGAACAGAGTTTTCATCATCTTTTTTGTTTTTTTGCGCATTTAATGTCAATACATTGAAAAGTGAATATATCGATTCTCAAGCTCATTTCATTCACTTGCAACTTGATACTCAAGAGCTCATGTGAGGAAAAGAGAAAGAGTTCATTCTATATAGAAGAGGTAAGCACAAGTTGCTAACAGAATATCAATTCATGTGGTTGTTGATGAGTCTCTCAAGTTGCAACTTGTATTGAAGCCATATCCATATGTCGCAGCAATAAAGGATAAAGAATGTGTGTTTTCTAATATGCCAATTCACTGCCTATACATTGAATATATTAGATATTATATACATGAAATCATTAGAGAGGTAAGCCACGGAAGTCACATTGATTTTTGGGAGAAAATGTCCAAAAATGATGGTATAACCCTCAAAAGTGAGTATCAAAATATCACTAAGTCGGGGTTAGGTATTTGGAGAGTTCTTCCTGATTTTTCTTTTTATCCTGACTAGACAAGGATAATTTTGAACTGAATTTGTGAGGACACCATGTATTTAGACAAACCCTACAAGATTATAAAGAATGACATTAGGGCTTTGACTGGCCTTTGTGAAAAGGGTTGTATTCCTACAAAGAGATCTATAAAAAACCAACACTATGATTCAACTGATAGGAGCAAAGAAGGATGGAAAATCCATGAAAATTGAAGATATTACTGACCTAGGAATCAGATATACTCCAAATATGCTTGCATACAAATTTTATTTTCAAAATCGTGAGGTACCACAAATACGATTGCCATTCACACAACTTTCTGAATATTTATGTGTAGAGATCAATTTGACCTCTATAAACAATTGATGGAGAATCTAGAAAGGACAAGGAAAAGTAAGTATTCGTTCAAATTCAAATATTTGATTATTTGTTTTGAATTCATGTATCTAAATCAGCTTCCTGGAAGGGATAATTATGTATGGGAGAAAACCTCACCCATTGGAGCACAAATGGGATTATATATCAAGGCTTTTGACACTCAGACTCATAGAAGAGAAATTAGAGGATAGTTTGTAGAGTTCCAATAAAAAAATGCAAGAAAGGTATAGATTTCCTTCAAATATAGTATTAAAATACAAGGAGACTTTCACCTTTCTAGTTAGCAAAGATAACTACTACATGATAGTCTCTAAAGAGCTGGCAAAAGAAAAAATATCAAAAATCATCAAACTAGAAAAGGATCCCAACGAGCCTTGCTTTGGAACAGTTGAAGAGTTGGAAGGCACCCTGAGGGAGGAAAAATCAAAGAATGGACTGCAAAAAAGAGTAGACAAGATTTTTGAAGATATTGGGCTGCCCATAGTTGTAGATGCCTTTGGACCAAGGTTGACCAGATCCATTTTGGCATCACCTCAAGTGATATAGAGTTCCTCCAGAACATCTACTCAATCTTTTTCCAGAGAAAAGAAAACCCCAAGGAAGAAATCAAAATCTCAAAGGAAGCTCAAGACTCGAGAAGTTGAGGAAGTGAGAAGCAACAGTGACGAAGAAGTTGAAAAAGAAAAATTTGTCATTAGTCCAAGAACCAAGAGGACCAAAATAGATGACTCTAAGGAAAAGGATGCCACTCCTCCTAGAAGATAATCTACCTCTATTGAATCAAAGAAGAGTGTGCAAAATAAGTCAAATCAAAAGAGAGATGAAAATAAAAATGAACAAAAGGTAGAACCATCTCTTAATGTAGATAGTCTTGTGAACACTATATAAGAAAGTGGATCTATAGAAAACACTCTAGATATTTATAATGATGCACAACCTAAAAATAAAAGGGTAATGAAAAATACAATTGTAAAATATTTAGCTATTTGTAACAAAAAATTGTGTGATATTCAAAAGTCCATTCCTGCTAGTTTGTATGAAGCCTTGACAAAGAAAAGAAGTGAGGCGGTATAAAAATAAAATGATATTCTAATTGTTTCTCTTGATAAAGTGTGTATCCCCTTATCCAAAGAAGCCAGGGGAAAGATCCAATTTTCTCTCAATACAAGGCTACACAAGAAGGAAAGGGTAAATATAATAATATGTGAGGATACAAAGGATATCAAACAGGTCGTCAAATAGACAAATGATTTTGCAGCTCAGATTACCATGGAAGTGATATATTCTTTGACTGCTCCTCTAGAGAAAGTAGATAAGCACCTATGTATTGGTGAAACTAGTGGGAGTACTCCTATGTAAGGAGTAGAAGAAGAGCACAATAAAGATCATGATCAATCTACAATTGTTCCGGTTAGCAAAGTTCAATTTGAACAGGCATCTCTTGTAGTAGAGAATTTAAGTGATGAGGAAGAATAGCAGAATAACAGCATTCTAGAAAATGTCTATGATGACACATCTGATCATATTATAAATGAAGTTTTGGAATGTCTGGAAGACACCTATAAAGACTCAATTATAGACAAAGAAATTGACATCGGCATGAACAATTTAGACAAGAATGTTGATCAAAAAGAGGACTTTTCACGTGAAGAGACAAAAGGAGTACATTGTGTGCTGGACTCAGCAAAACTAAAAATGGTTACTGAACCAAATATTTTGTCAGAGGTACTGCAGGTAGTAGTTTCACAGGGTAGATTGGACTTGGGGAAACTATCTCCCTAGCAAATGCTTGAGTTGAGCAATGTATTACATTTTGAATCCACTAAGAAGAACTATGTGTCTCAAAGTCTAGTAGAAGACATGTTGAACTTCCTTCATGAAAAGCTTTTGAATATACAAGTTGACAACTCTTATTCTAATGAGGACTAGCTTTGGTTGTCTTTCAAGAATTTGAAAGATCAAACTTCAAACCTTGAAGTGGAAATTTCAAAGACTTTGGAAAATAATCTATCTAGCAACCTATTGACTCAATCAAGGAACAGATGTGCAGAAGCACACAATCATTCAAGAGATTGTATTGTTAAGTTTGAAAAGAGTGTGAATAGTGTGACAAGTCATTATGTCACATATTGTCTGAATTCACTAGTATGATACAAAAATAGATTAACACAATTTAAATCAAAATTCAAGTGTCATCCAAGTTGATTGATCTGAAAAATGATGAAGAATCTACTGCAAGACTAGAGATTGAAGAACTCTACAAAAGATTGAATGAATTAGTTAATCAGAGGGAACTTGTGAAGAAAGAATTTTACAAATTATGAGATATTATGGACATACATCTCACTGATATGATGAAAATTCTAAAACACTTTTTAGAAGTTGAGTGTATCTATGTCAATTCCAACAAACTGCAACACTATCGAGTAGTTCATTCTTGAGGTTGAAAGTCATATCAATGTATTGGTTTCTATTAAGGATGATTGGACTACTACCTGGAGACCTTTGAAACTCATAAATAAGGATATGGTTCCTCCTACTCTACAACGATTGTAATCTTCAGTGGACCATTCTTTTTTCTTTTCGTTGTACATATATTTTCTAACATTGATAAGGTGTTTCTCTTTGGGGGGGTCAGTTTACAGTTTTTTGTGCCCCTCCTTTTTATCATTGTTGTCAAAAGGGGAGTGTTCGGAGAGTTTTTTTATTTTTTATTGGCATAGTGTTCCCATCAATGACAAAGGGGGAGATTGTTGCAATATGCCCCTCTGGCCTTTTGTCATTCATGTCAACTCCTCTTGACCAAAGGTTGCCCTGTACTCCTACATGGTTTGTTGATGAACAGATTTTGTATGGTCAAATTCCAATTATTCATGTTTTATCTTTTGTTACCCAGAAGATTGAATGAATGCATATTGATAGTTTTTCAAAGTATTCGATAATCATTTTTTAGTTTGAACAAAGGGATAATGTATAAATGTTGAAGTTGACAGCATACACATTTTTTGTGCATTCCAAATTAACGGTATTGAGTCTTTTTTGTCTGATGTTAATGTGCATGTTACAACATCTTCCTCATTGACTTCATTGTATGAAAGCTTTTTATTCAGAGAGTATAAGAAGGTCAGAGATGCTTGGTAAATGTGTGTGTATGTGTGATTTTGAGAAGAGTGAATAGAGTGAAGGTGGTATAGACTTAGAAGCATATTAGAGATTTTAAGACCTAGTAGATTATTTAGAGGAAGTTTTAACTAGAACTCTTATTAACATTGCATAGACGTTCTTTGTATAGTTCATAATATATATCATATTATATTGAACAGTCATATGTATCTTGCCTTGAAGAAGTGATCTTCAGTTGTGCAAGTCATCTTCTGTATCTTGCCTAAGGTTGTACACCTTAGTCTGCATGTCCGGAGTAGTGAGCTCTTTGGTCAGTGGCCAAACTTATTGTAAATAGTCAATATACATATTATGAGTTTAATTCTCACTACAGTTTTTCCCAATTTGATTTTTCAACATTAAAAAATAATGTTATTGTTGTATATTATTGTGGATATAATGATTTTGCTGAGTGGTTGTCATTGATGTCAACATAGTGGTTGGCATTGATGTCCCTGATGTACTTGTGTTACCCTTTAAAATTCAAATCATGACTTAGTTGATTCCCTCCATGTCTGTTTCTCAAGGTCCTCCTTGTTTGCCTAGGTAATTTAAGTGTTTAGTCTCAATCCTTGTGTAATTCCAAAGTTAGTCTCACATCATTCACTTTCTCTAACCGCAGTCATGAAGTTGTAGATTTTCAAAAGTCCCTGATCACCCGGCCTTTCTCTTTGCCTCATGTTTTAGTCACTCGTGCGGAGGTTGTCAAAAGTCCGAAAACCCCAACCATGAGTTCTAAAGTTTTTGTTCTCTGCGACCGAGCGACTTGTGAAACTTTGCTCAGATTTTGGGGTGTCGCCACCATGTTGGGTCAATTGTATAGACTAACCTTGATTTATCTTGTAAGCAAGGATATGCGGATGAAGGAACCGTTTTCAAAGTAGCAAAATAAATGCAGTATTAAAGACATGTTACATCATATGAGTACATCGACAAGGTGGCAAATGTTTTTTGAACCAAATTTCATTATTTACTTGTGCTTTCATGAAGTGAGCTATCTAGTTCAAGCCCATGCAAAGAGGGATCGAAAACCATTGGGCGGGAGTGAAGGACACAAATATTGAGCACTTGAACTTGCAAGAGTTCCTGCGAGATCTTGAATAGAAAGAGAGGACCTCGTCGTGAGATAAAATATTTCAGAGTGGTTTAGCTTATGTGGTTGGCTTTCCACTTGTCATGCCCTATGTCAATTTAATTATTACGTCTTCTAAAAGATATGACCCAGTGACACAAGAAATTCGAACAAAAGATGGAAGGGTCATTGCACAAATTAACTCTGAAAGTGTTTCTCGTGCTCTGTGCCTCCCTAAGGAAAAATATTTCGAACACATGTTTGTTCTTGCCGGTGAAAAATATTTCCAAGCTCATGGAGACTAGTGGAAAAACTACATTGCCAAGTCCTGGATGAAATCCGAAAAAGGAGGTAAGTCTCAATTTCCCTCCAGATTAAAAAAGAATACATTTTAGGGATGAGATTTTAGAAATTATTGCCTTATTGCATTGTGTAGTGGTAAATGCCTATGTTGACTCTTTTGAATTTTGGATGTGCCGCTTCATTTTAGTAATTTGTAGTTTGCAAAATTCCATCAATTGGGCCTCTATAATTAGTTATCGCTTAAATGAGCAATTGAGGAGTTTTCAGCAGTATTTGGCCTTTAGCATGTGTTCATACTTCGTATATGTTCTAGCCAGTCGAGAATCTATTTGGCCTGCATTGGAATTGCAGTGCCCTCCTTCTCCATGTATGCCTATTTTCAAAAAAATTCCCCAGCTCACCATGCAAGTGGGCATGCAAACCTTTTCTTGTGTAAATGATGTTTTCCCAGTGAGGCTTGTTAAGGAATTGGAAGGCAATCCTGGACTGTGAATTTCCCATGACGTTATTGCCTTTGTGATGGAATTTGGAAGCTTCTACACCCAATTTGACAAATTCACATATCTCAGAATTGGGGGTTTTGAAAAAGCTCCATTAAAACTGCCCCATTTTCCCGTTGATTTTATTGTATTCTTGGAGTTTTGTCGACAGATGGTCGTGGTTAACGTCAAATATTTAAATATGGGAAAGAAAGGATATTCCTTTTTATTTTCAATGTCTTGCTTTTCTTGTAAAACAAATAGTGTTGCAAAGGGAATCGAGAAAACCCTAAAAGAATTTCACTTTCATTCCTTTCCAACCAAGGATAGTTTTGACAGCAAAGACTATGTGAAGCATTGCTTGTAAGGAGCCAAGAATTATGTGTACTGGCCAGATATTGAAGATTTTTGGGAAGATTGTCTCAACGATGTTGAGGTGTTTAGAAGAAGTTCATGAGACTCACTTTACAAAAAATTCATGATTTTGGCATTTCTTTTAATATCCTTGATAATGCGGTGGAAGATGAGGTCATTCTTTACCCAAAATATGACACTTTTGCTGACAAGGCTCCACCTAGGATTTGATGGCTCGTACAGCTCTCATGTTAAGAAGATCTAATTGGTTGAATGGAAAGTGGAAACAGCATGTCACCCCCTCACAAGGTCAGAAATAATCATCTCACAGAGATCAAGTAGTTGTCTCTCCTTCTTATGTCCAGGTGTCAATAGACAAACCTACTACTAAGTTTCCCATCCAAGGCTCACAGTCTGGAGGTGATGGGGAAAGACCCAAGGAAATTGGATTCACACTCAAATTATCCTACAAGCAAGATGAAGAGGTTGTGACATCGAAGGGGAAGACACCACTTGTTGATTCTAAGAGCATTTACCAGCAGATAATTAACGATAGCTCTTTTTCTAATTTATTGGAAATTCCTTCCTCTCATGTTCAAAATACTCTTATGAGTACTGCTAATATAGACTCAAGACTCGAAATGACTTCTCCCACATGGCTAAAAATAGAAGTGGAGAAGAAGAGGAAAACTGCTAAACCTGCCACTAGTAAAGTTGATACAGTCACCCTGTTGTTGGAGAGTTCCTGCAATCCCAAGAAGGCAAAGAGGATGTCTCAAGTCATCTTTGATCCCGTGTTTGGCCACCAGCTGTTGGAAATTGCTTACCCATAAAGGATGTGAATGAAGGTGAAATAATAGAGAATGATTACAAAATCAGTCATGTGGATATGGGACCTTCTACCTTGGAAGGAGATGTTTATCATGTTGATTTTTCAATGTATGCACTAATTAAGAGAGCAAAGGAGCAAAAGAAAGAAAATTTGGAGTTAGAGTCTCAAGTGCAATCATTGAAGTATTTCATTTTATCTATTATAAATCCTATCGTAGCGGAGGCCTCAAGTTCAAATGTGCAGGGAATTGCCCCTGATACTATGCAGAAAATTAAGAGCAATCTCGGATATGCCAAGGTTGTCGCCGAGTGGATGGATGAATTATATCAAGGTGGTGTCATTTATGTCACCAGGTTTAGGAGATTGTATGTAACTATGTTAAATAAGAGGAAATAATTGGTAGTTGAGTTACAACAAGTCCAGAAGGAACATGGTAGTATATTTGTGCTTGCAAGAGAGGTCGTAGAGCTTCTTTCAATGAGCCATGCTACACTGGTGGCTGAAAAATTGGTGGAGCATCCTAAAGAAATTGACCCTACCTAGCTTGAGGCATTGGATTGGAAATTAAAAATTTATAATGATTACATAGATGACATTAATAAAGCATTAGGGCGGTACTTTGAAGACCTGGTTAAGATTAAAGATAATTTTAATGCTTTAGAAGTTGATCTAATGGATGGATTTGAGGAAAATGTATGTGAACTTAATCAGATGCTAGACCAGTTCAAAGAGACTTATCAGAAGGAAAACAAAGATACTCAAACCATTTCCCCAAAGGTGTTCAAGAGGTTGAGCCATATGCAAACTTATACATCAGCCTTTGAAGTTGAGATTGATGGCATACACAGACACCTGGCTAATACAGACAGATCGCTTTCTAAGTGGAAGACAAGGTTTCTAGGTCATAGCCACACTAGGGGACAGATGCATTACCACAGTCATCAACTGGTACTAGGAATTTAGGCAGGGAATCAAAGCTCAAGGAGTGGCATGTGATTGGCAAGAGCTGGAGGTTATTGGCAGTCAAAATTTTGAAGCAGGGGCAGTGGTTGTTATTTTATAGTTTTTATTGATTTTCTTGATATTGGCTCTTATAAATTTTTGAAGACTCGATTTTAAATAACGGTTGTCTTCAAGAAACTGTTACTTTTTAAGCTTTAAATAGTTGGACTTGAACTGAAGTAAGTATCTTTTGGGAAAACTTTGATTTCTCATTAGAGCAAAAACTTCTGTTTTATTAGTATATTTCTGTTTTTCAGTTAATTTCAATATAGAAAGACATTGGTGATTTGAAATATCCATGATCTTTGAGTTGTGGTGTAGGAATTCCTTTGTTTGTGTTGAATGGTTTATTGATGAGTTATCTATATTGGAAAGTGAATGATTAAGTATTTATGTTACTGCAAAATTATTATTTGTGAATGATATTTCTGTGGTGATTTTTGGTTTATTTAAGGATTGGAAAAATTCAAAAAGAGTAGGATTCATGATGTATGTATGCCTTTCTAAAGCTTTCTGGTTAAAAGAATTTCCTTCGTTTGTTTTCTAGTTAGAAGCAATTATGAATGGTTCATTATATGTTGAAAATTTTATGAAGGTAGCTGCCACCTTGTAAAATAAGCATAGAATCTGTCAGTAGATGGTTGTTTGGGACTGGTTCAATTGTGGTTACATTTGTCACCTTTGTGGGCATGACAATATAGAGCTAGGTGATCAAACTATTAACCAACAACTTAGTATTGGTGATCTAGAATATGTATTCCCCAAATCTTTGGTGCTCTGAAAGACGTATTGATTGTGATCCAAATATCTCTGGTTATTGGATATGGTGTTCATCATTGGTATTCATGTGTATTGAGGTCCCATTCTTATTCTTGTTGTTTTAGTTAATGATATTTGGATCCAGACTAAGTCCAAAATTTGAGGATGTGCAGTGGCTTAAGGTGTAGCATGTGTATCATGTTTTGGGTCCACAATTTATAATGATTGTATTGTTTTCATCTGGTGGTTGATGTGTGTTGTGGTATGGTCTACTGCTCATTCCTTCCCACCACTGGAATGTTTAGTGTTGACCTATTTTCGATCTCTGTCTTGGCTGACTTGGAAGATTATGCTTCCCGAAGATAGTATATATATGAGATTGGTCAAATTGAGTTAGGTATAGAAAAAGTGGGACATGGTTTTGAAGATATGCAAGATTAGAATGGAAAGATCTGACTATTATTGATATGTGAGAGTGTTTGGTATTGAAGCACCGGAAGCAATCTAGCTTGGGAAAATTGTGTTACAATGGTGGATTTTTTATTTCTTTCTCTCGTTCTTTGGCAGTGAGCCTTTTTTTGGGTAGTGAGCCCACCTGCAGTGAGCATTCTAGCAGTGAGCCATCCTTTATAAAAAATCACCTTATCCGATGTTTCATATTGATAACTAACATTCTCCATGGTTTTTCCCTTCTTGAGTTTTCCACTTCATATCTGGCGTTCATTGTGTGATCTGTTGTATGTTTCGGTTTTCATGCTATATATATGTCAGTCAATTATATTGGTTTGGATCCGGATGTGAAAAGGATAAAAGAAATTGTTTTAAGTAATCAACTAATTCACCCCCCCCCTCCCTCTAAGTTGCCCAAATTTTCAACAATTGGTATCAGAAATTTGGTTCCTTGGAGAAGAGCTTAACTGCTTGAGGTAGATCCTAATCTGATGGCACATAAATTGAATATTCCTATCTTTGAAGGATCTGAATACAGTTTCTAGAAAGTGAAGATGAGAGGCTACCTAATATACTTGAGGTACAATACTTGCAAAGCAATGGAAACTAAGTGTGTTCAAATAGAAAATGGTCTTACCACTCCTAATGAGATTCAAGCTTATGAAGAGAATGAAAAGGAAAGGTATGCTATCTTTAGTGCTTTATCTGAGACTAAATTGACAAATGTTATTTCATTGAATATTTCTTATGAGGTTTGGAAAAATCTGAGAGATATCTATGAAGGGAATGACAGATCAAATTATCAAAGAAGCTAATAGCTAAGTGCGGATATGAAAATTTGAAAATGGAAGAAGTAGAGGACATAACTAGCTATTTTCATAAGGTTCACAGTGCGGTAAATGAAATCAAAGAACTTGGCAGCACTTTGACAGATGAAAACATAATTGAGAAGATCTTGATGTCCCTACCAGAAAGTTACAGTGAGTTACAATGACAAGATCTTGGCTATTGAAGAAACCTATAATCCAAAGAAGTTCACTAGAGAGAATATTTATGGTACTTTATCAGCATTTAAGATAAGAAAGTTTGGAAAAGACAAAGTTAAGACTGAGTCTACATTTAAAGCCTTTGAGGAAGATCCAAAAGATGAAAGTTCAAATGAAATGAAAGAAAACTTTGTACGGAGATTGAAGAAAGGCACTGGCGAATACAAAGGTATGTTACCTCTTAAATGCTTTAGATGTGGAAAGATTAGACATATTGCTACAAGGTGTCCAAAAAAGAATTGAAGACAAAAATTTAGAGAAGGTAAAGGAAAATTTAATAAGAGAGCCTATTATGTCAAAGATGATGTTGGAATTTCAAATGATGAATCAAATTATGAAGATGGTGATTGTTTGTTTTTTGTAGAAAGAGATGTACCTAAGATTGATATTCTTAAGACTGTTGCTACTGTTTTACATGCTAGAAGACATATAAATGAATGGTTGATTGATAGTGGATGTTCAAATCATATGACTGGTGACAAAAGTAAGTTTGTTAAACTTGATAAGTATGATGGTGGTTCTGTTAGATTCGAAGATGATCAAACAACACAAATTGTGGGAATTGGTTCTATTTCTTTTGATGGAAAACATAATACTAACAATGTTTATTATGTTAAAGGTTTGCATCCTAATCTTTAGAGTGTTGGACAGATATGTGAAAATGGATACAATGTTGTCTTTCAGGATGATGGTTATGAGATCTGGAAAGGATCTGGAATTGTTATTGCAGAAGGGAAAAGAACTGGCGGAAACATGTATCTACTAAAAGGAGCTATGAAGGATTGTTTGTTGTCTCGGATCAATGGCAATTGGCTTTGTCACTAGAGGATGTGTCATATCAATTTTAACAACTTATTAAAGATCAATTCATCAAGTGCAGTGAGAGATTTACCGAGACTAACCAAATTGGATAACAACATTTGCATAGAATGTCAAGTTGGAAAGAAGACAAGAGGAACTTACAGAGGAAAGGAGCATTCATCCACCTGATTGTTGGACTTAGTGCATATAGACCTATGTGGTCAGACAAGAACAAATAGTATACAAGATGAGAAGTATTTCATGTTATTTATTGATGATTACTCTATAATGTCATGGTTTGCTTTTTTTAGAGGAAGTTGGAAGCATTAGATTGTTACTACTTATCAAGTTGCCATTAGTTTTTTTGTTCAAAGTTATTCAATATACTCTAGTTGGTTATCTCTACTGAAATATTCACTCGGTATGCACAGTCCACTCGGTTATAGAAGAAAGTAGTCACAGAGCCCAATATGCACCGAGTTGTCTACTGAGTATCATTCCATGTCTACCGAGTGGCAAAGATGACACACCGAGTTGATATACACCGAGTGAAATGTGTTACCAGATTCATTGAACCTGGACATATATATGGAAACGTGTTACAAGATCAAGGAACATAGAACCGTTATCACATTGGAAATTGCACTTAAAGATTGTGTATGATTTCAAGGTCATCTAACCAATGAAATATTTTGCATGGTTATTCATTCGATAAAACAAGGTTGTAAAATCGAAGCAATGAATGGATCACTGTCATAAGAGATCTATTTATACAACATGGATTAAGAACAGATATATACATGTAGCATGACAGAAAGGAAGATATAGAAATAGATGAAGCAAGACATGTGAAAGCACTAAGTGTTATGACTGTTACAGAGACACAGAGGTCACTAAGAAGGATTTCAGAGAACAGTCAAAGAACAGAGTAAACAGAAGGGTTTATCGAGTTACTATATGGGTTACCGAAGTATGCTATAAGCAAGGTAATCTTATTTTGAGCACATAGAATCTGCTATAACATTCCAGATGTAAAGTTACAGATATTTGTAATGATTTTATTGTAATATTTTGAAGTTGTAAGAGAAACCTTTAATAGGGTAAAAGACTCTAATCAAGTCTATAAATTGTAAAGCCTCTAACCAGGTGCAGTATTTAGATTAAGTGTTGTAAAATCCTTTAGCAAGGTAGATCTAATAGATCTTGATACTCCTAACAGGGTAAGCTATCAAAAATAGCTAAACATGTAGCTCTAACCGAGCAACCTTTATTATTGGAGTAGTGAAGTTGTGGGTGCCATCCCCACCGCAGTTTTTCTTTCTAACCAAGAGTTTATGCGTAACCAAAATATATGTGTTATGGAGTGAATCATGTATGATTGTTATTTATTTGTTTTAACATTATATTATGTTACTGCACTATTCAGTTTATGCATAATAGCAAAGATGTTGTTAAGAAAAGGATTTGAAGTACTGATTCGCCCCTCCCCTCTTAGTACATTAGCTTTCCATATTGGGCCTAACAATTGGTATCAAAGCTGCAATCTTGGAAAAGGGTTTAATTGCCTAAAGAGAAAGATCTTATCAATGGAAGGCTATAAACAATCTCAGAGGATTGTGTATCTACAAGAAGAGCTGGATCATGCTAATCAAGTGATTGCAGACATGCAAAGGCAAATGCAAAAATCTCTGAAAGTGAGAAGAAGATTATCTAATGATTTGCAGGACTCTCAAGAGTTAGTGGAACAAATTGAGACATCATCTGAGAACAGTATGTCTGAAGAGACTGAAGAAATGATTGGAGTATTGAAAGAAAAGAACAAAGTATTGGCTGATCAACTAAAAGAAATGAAAAGAGAACATGAACATTTCAGCACACAGATGACTGAAAATCTTGATGCATTGAGGATAGTTGAGGATAAAGTAAGAGATCTAGAAAGAGAGAAACAACAACTTGAAGCCTTAGTATCTGATAAGAATGATGAAATCACAAGGATGACTGGAATTCAACAAAACCTATCAGATCAACTAGGTTATGCACATCATGAAGCAAATCTGAAAGATGGTGAGAATCAAGCATTGCAACTTGAAGTATCAAGGTTGACCGATGAACTTGAAATAGAGAAGAAATCCAAAGAAACACTAAAGAAGAGTTATGAAACATCAAAGATGTTGGGTGAGCAACTGAATACAAGAAGACCCAACAAAGATGTAGGACTTGGTTACCAAGGAAAAGACTCTACCGAGAAGGGAATCCATACTACCGAGAGAGGAGAATCATCAAAGCAAGCTGGAATCAAGAAGAACATCAAAAGAAAGAAGCCTATTTGCAACTACTGTGGAAATCAAGGTCACACTACCAACATGTGCCAAATCAGAAAAGGTAAGCAACCGAATGTCACTAGGTCCAATGGTTATTGTTACAATTGCAATAAATATGGTCACACATTTAATCAATGTAGGACAAAGTCTGTTAACAATTATCAGAAGGCAAAATTCAAAGGGTTTTGTAAAAACTGCAATAGATATGGACATAGTACCGAGAAGTGTTGGTACAAGCAAAAGAACTATATGTAGTATACACACCGAGCAAATACTGGAAGCTACCGAACCCACAGAGATCTTAACCGACAATATGCTACAGTACCATGGGATTACAATACAAGGATATGGTGTGAATGTTGTGGAAGATATGGACATATAAGTGCCAACTGCTTTATAAGGTTTGGAATGAACAACCGAAGATCATGGAGAAATCCTGGTATGGCATGTTTTCATTGTCACAAAGTTGGACACTTGGCTGGAGATTGCAGAGATCAACCTAGAAAAGACACTGAAGAAATAAAAGGCAAATTACAGATGATTTGGAAAAAGAAAGAAATTGTGTTAAATAAAGAAAGCACCTTACCTACCGAGTTAGGTGCACCTATTCCAAATTAATCGGTAAAGGTATGAAGGGACTGCATTCTCTCAAGTTTAAATCTTAACAGTTCCTATTTTAGTATGTACTTAATTCAAAATCTGCATAATTAAGATGTAGTAGTAAGTTTCAAATTCTATCAAAGTCTTTTGGAGCACTATACAAGAAACCTGTCAAGTCCATGAATACAGGAAACCTGTCAAGTCAGTAAATGAAGGAAGTTTGGTTACTCGGTTAAAGTGCAAAAAAATGGAAGAAAGTTTAGTGGAACCGAGTGCATTTAATGTTTTTGACCTAACCTGCACAGAGCCCGATAAGGTATATTGTGTACTTAAAGCATTTACGCAGTCATTTTTACTTACCAAGTTTTCGAGAGAGCAGAGCCAAGCAAATCTAAGGCGATCAAACCTCCTACAAAGCAAAATTCAAGGTATTTACATCAATCTCAACACATTGTTAAGCTGATTTACTGATCTTATCAAGTTATTATTATCTTCTAAGTGTGAAGCGTCTGCAGTTTGAAAATCCTCAAACCCTAAGGATCTTTTGTTAGTTTTTATCTGAAATCTACAAATGGCACCTAAGATCCAAGATCCCATCATTGTTAAGAATGTTGAAAAGACCTCACTAAAATACTCTTTAACTCCCAAAGTTGCATCTGAACCGGATGACAAAACCGCATTTTCACTCATCCCGGATAGAGTGTTATTAGTCGAGGATGTGAGATTCTTCAACAAATGTCGTGTTGAAGAACTCGGTCATGTTGAAATCAAAGACACATATGATGAATTGTGCACCGATGGTAAATTGGATAGCAAGTATGAGCACATTAAGATCAAGGGATTAACTGAAGCCCTAACCTATCCCCGTGTGTTCAAACCCCAGTGGGTCAAGTTTATTCTGAGCAGAGTTCATGATGACTTCATGTGGCTAGAAGACCAACCATTTAAGATTACCAAGGAAATCATTTATCTGATCATTGGTTACCCTATTTATGATCATGCTCGAGCTCAAAAGATGATATCACAGAAGGAATTGATCAATTTAACCAGAGTAGAATCAGATTGCAGAGGACTGAAATTCAACAATGTCATTGATGCATAACTAAAATTTTCCATTAGAGTAATAGGTTACTGTTTCTTCCAATTGGCAAGGGAAAACAGTGTACCCTGTGCAGTAGTAGACCTAGCATACAAAATTGTGAAAAAGGGAATGAAAATTGATCTATGTAAGGTGTTGCTGAAAAACCTGTTTGAGAATTTGAACACCATCAAGAAGCCGAAGAAGAACAACTCGGCTAATACACTAAAGTTTGGATCACTACTTGTATGCATGTTTTTCTATTTTGAAAAATTCTTTCCATCAGTCGGTAAAGTTGTTTGGGAACTACACTGACCAATCACCCATCAGATCAATGACTTCATTAAGAAGTTAGGTGATAATTTTAATGATATTATGGATGATTACTTCAGTAAGTTTCAAGAGAAAATTCATAACAGGTATCGGATTCCACCCAAGCTAGTGGAGAAATACAAAGATGACATATGTTTTGAAGTAGACACCGATTACTGTTATGTGAATGTTGTGGAACCAAGAACTCAATCTTTGTCACCTATGGGTTACGAGATTGATTTTGACATCACACAACAGCAAATTGATGCATTTCTTACATTACCAAGGCATGCTACCGAGCTGAGGTATGGAACCTATGAAGAAGTGAAGGAAAAAGTAAAAATGAGCATTGTAGTACCCAAAGCTACAAGAAAGGCAACAAAGATGATAAAGGCATTATCAGAGAAATTCAGAGAAGATTCTTCCTCCACACTTGTCAAAGGCACTATAGCCATTACCAAAGAGGAATCTGAAGCCCAAGAGGCAGCTATAACACTGAGCACTGAATTGCCTAAGGGAAAAGTGTTGAAAAGAAAGAAACAGGACACATCAAAGGCCTCACCGACTCCACCAGCAAAGTGACCTAACACAAGAGCATCTGCAGCTTCACCGAGTAAGAAAACAAAGAGTGTTACTGTTCCCAAGGTAACAAAACTTACAAGAAATCTACTCGGAGACTCATTTTGGCAAAAGAGTCTAGTGACACCGAATCTGAGGATGCAAGCAAATTTCAGATTGTCAAGAGAAAGAAGGTAAATGTACATAGTGTTGAAAATTTTTGCACTAATCTGAAGGAATATGGTGGATTTGGAGGATTCGGATATGTTAAGTATGAATCTAGAAATGAAGATGAAATGAGACAAATTGAAGAAGCTGTCATCTGCACACTTTTGAAATTTTGATTGGTCCCATTAGAAGTCTCTAATTCTCTTCCAAAAGAATTATATGCACATATTGATCATAGGTGGTAATATGCCCTGGACTCGGAGAAACAGATCAAAGAAAGAAGTCTGGTACATCTCTTTCTCGACATGTCGGTAGCTGAAATAAAAGAACATCTGACAACCTACCACACAAAGTTCCTCGTCAAACAAAAAGCCTTGAAACTAATGAATGGGCTGTATATTGAAGTGGAAAATGAGACAAAATAAAAGTGGCAGGAAATCTTTAGAAACAAGGATGTCGGTGAGCAAGCTGAAGTTGAAATAGTTGATGTCACCGAGCAAGATCCTGATGTTACCGAGCAAGATCCTGCTGACGCCATTCAAATAGATGAAGATATCATGGATACAGAGGCACCGGAACAGGAAATGATAGAAGGCAATGCATATGCAAAACTTGTATCCAGTGAATCAGTCTTGGAACAAGTTCAGCCTTATCCACCAGTCAATCAACCTATCTCAACCGAAACCCCTCAAGATACGGATAAAGGCACCGAAGATCACAAGTCTACAGCAGGAGAAGGTACTACTCAAGAACAGACATCTCAAGATCCTTCTAGCACTGAAAATGTTGCAACTAAGACACCGAGTACCGAGACACCAAAGAACACTACAGAGGCTAAAGACACTGACCAAAGTGTTGCCTCTACCGAGCAACTTACCGTGGGTCATTAAGCCTCACAAGCCATTGTCTTAGTTAAATCGGTGAAAGGTAAAGAAAAGAAGATGAAAAAGCATAGTTTCAAAGTAGATTTGTCAAAACCAATAGTGTTGCCCAATGTTGATATATCCAAATTAAAGAGGCAAGCACTCATTGATTTCGGTGAACTATGCAAAGAAAAGGTTGAACAAGAGAAGAAAATGGCTATTCAAAAGAAAAATAAAGTACTTCAGAAGGTGAAAGCACTCTTAACAGATATGCTACCTGAAGCTACAATAACCAAAGATGCAGCCATCCACATTCAACTGGATGAACTCCTAAACAAGATAGAGACATCTGGAGTAGATGCATCTGAATATTTGAGCAAGTTAAAAGACAAGGAGCTCATTGCAAAAATGATAGAAGAGGTACAGAAAGCTATAGCTATTGGCAAAGTTAAACTTGTCAAATTTATTGCTGAGTTGACCCCTCAACTCAAGCACATTCTTTATTTATTTCAGAAACTCTGTACATTTTCTTTATTCATTAAAGACATCAAAAATAAAATAGAAGCAATTGAGAAAGAGATCACCGATCTCTCAAATAAGTTGACCACCGAGCCCAATTCTGTTCAGAATTTCTATACAAAGTTACAACAGCTCATGGCTCAACAATTGGACCTAAGAAATGAAGAACACAAGATCAGGATGGACATAATGACACTTCAGACATTGTTTGTTCCTCATCTTTCATCCGTCCAAGAACAAATCAACCGAGCCACATACTTATCTACTACACAAGAGGGAAGCACTCTCGATGGCTTAATATCATTATTGGCTGATATTCAAGCGCGGAATTCTTTAATGGACAATGTAAAGGATACCCTCTCTGTCGCTCTCACCGAAGCACGGACAAAGTACAAATCCATTTTTGACCAGTTTCCACCACCGAATGGTAACTAAATTTTGATGTTTGTCAAAAAGGGGGAGTGATATAGTATTCAAAGCATCAAAGTATAGTATCAAACAAAAGGAGTGTAGTATACAGGGGGAGTATACCGAGCAGAGTAAGCAGAGTACCCAAGAGCAGTGAACCGAGCAGTGAACAGAACAGTAAGCAAAGAACAAGTGTAGCACACAGAATATTGATCACCGAGCATGCAAAATCAGAGTTTTGTATAGTATATCGATAAGGGGAGTATATCCAGATTTACTATTTCATTGACTATTGTATATACTGTCAGTATAGTCAAATTTTGCAAGTATATAGATTATTGAGTTATAACTTTGAAAGTAGTTTTTGTCAAACATCTCAACTAATGTCAAAAGGGGAGATTGTTACTACTTATCAAGTTGCCATTAGTTTTTTGGTTCAAAGTTATTCAATATACTCTAGTCGGTTATCTCTACCGAAATATTCAGTCGGTATGCACAGTCCAGTCGGTTATAGAAGAAAGTAGTCACAGAGCCCAGTATGTACTGAGCTGTCTACCGAGTATCATTCCATGTCTACCGAGCAGCAAAGATGACACACCGAGTTGATATACACCGAGTGAAACATGTTACCAGATTCATTGAACCTGGACATATATATGGAAACGTGTTACAAGATCAAGGAACATAGAACCGTTATCACATTGGAAATTGCACTTAAAGATTGTGTATGATTTCAAGGTCATCTAACCAATGAAATATTTTGCATGGTTATTCATTCGATAAAACAATTTTGTAAGATCTAAGCAATGAATGGATCACCATCATAAGAGATCTATTTATACAACATGGATTAAGAATAGATATATACATGTAGCATGACAGAAAGGAAGATATAGAAATATATGAAGCAAGACATGTGAAAGAACTAAGTGTTATGACTGTTACAGAGACACAGAGGTCACCAAGAAGGATTTCAGAGAACATTCAAAGAATAGAGTAAACAGAAGGGTTTACCGAGTTACTATATTGGTTATCGAGGTATGCTATAAGCAAGGTAATCTTATTTTGAGCACATAGAATCTGCTATAACATTCCAGATGTAAAGTTGCAGATATTTGTAATGATTTTATTGTAATATTTTGAAGTTGTAAGAGAAACCTTTAACAGGGTAAAAGACTCTAATCAAGTCTATAAATTGTAAAGCCTCTAACCAGGTGTAGCATTTAGATTAAGTGTTGTAAAATCCTTTAGCAAGGTAGATCTAACAGATCTTGATACTCCTAACAGGGTAAGCTATCAAAAATAGCTAAACATGTAGCTCTAACCGAGTAACCTTTATTATTGTAGTAGTGAAGTTGTGGGTGCCATCCCCACCGCAGTTTTTCTCTCTAACCAAGAGTTTATGCGTAACCAAAATATATGTATTATGGAGTGAATCATGTATGATTGTTATTTATTTGTTTTAGCATTATATTATGTTACTACACTATTTAGTTTATGCATAATAGCAAAGATATTGTTAAGAAAAGGATTTGAAGTACTGATTCACCCCTCCCCTCTCAGTACATTAGCTTTCCATATTGGGCCTAACATAGATAAATTCAAAATATTCAAGGCCAAAGTTGAAAATGAAGTTGACAGAAAGATTAAGTGTTTGAGATCTGATAGAGGAGGAGAATTTATTTTCGATGAATTTAACAACTTTTGTTAGAAACATGGTATTAGAAGACAATTGTTTGCCCCGAGAACACCTTAGCATAATGGTGTAGTAGAAAGGATGAACCGAACAATTCAGGAGGTAGCTAGAATAATGATCAAAGGAGTAGAACCTATAGAAGTCTATTGGAGAGAAGTAATTAATACTCTAGTCTACACTCTTATAAGAATCCTATACCAGAAAAGACATGGAAAGACATCTTATGATTTATGGCAAGTGCTACATCCACAAAGATGAGGATAATCTTGGAAATTTTGACAATAGAGCTAACAAAGGCATATTCCTAGGATATTCTATAAGGAGAAAGGCATATCGGTGTTACAACAAAACGCTGAACAAAACTATTGAAAGTGCAAATGTGAAGGTTGATGAAGACACTTCAAAGGAATCTAACAAATTGGAAGGTTATGAGTCTGATGAACCGGATGATAGAAAAACATAAGAGAAGATTTAGAGAAGGAGAAGAAGAAAAGGAAGCTCGGGATTTCTGGCATCTACATCTAAGGCACCAAGATATGTTCAAAACAATCACTCAGTGGATTAGATTATTAGAGATAAGAACAAAGGTATCATCACAAGAAGCAAAGAAGCTCAAGAAAAAAATCTATTATGTCTACTTTCAGAGATTGAACTAAAATCTATAGAAGAAGCTTGCAAAGATCAGAATCGGATGAAGGCAATGAAACAAGAGTTGGATCAAATTGAGAAGAATCAGACATGGGAATTAGTTAACAGATCGACAGATAAGAATGTTGTGATTGGAACTAAGCTAGTATTCTGAAACAAGTTGGATGAAGATGGAAAGGTTGTGAGAAATAAAGCAAGTTTGGTTTGCAAAGGTTATACCCAGATTGAATGCATTAATTTTGATGAGACATATGCCCTAGTTTCTCAAATGGGAGCAATCAGGATTTTTTTGTCTTTTGCAACTTTTAATGATTTCAAATTTTATCAGATGGATGTGAAATTTGCATTTTTGAATGGAGAATTGAAAGAAGTTTATATTAAACAACCAGGAGGATTCAAGTTGAAAGATGATCCAAACATTGCATGCAGATTGAAGAAGGCCACGTATAGATTGAAACAAGCCCCTAGAGCTTGGTATGGAAGGATAGATAAGTATTTAATTGATCAAGGATTTTAGAAGGGTTTGACTGACAGCAATTTATATTTCAAAACAGATTCAGGTAAAATCGTAATTATTGTAGTATATGTTAATGATATAATTTTTGGAGGAAATGAAGGTATGTGCAGAAAATTTGCTAATGCGATGCAAAAGGAATTTGAGATGTCCATGATTGGTGAGTTAAATTTCTTCCTTGGTTTGCAAGTTGATCAGAATGATAAAGGAATTTTCATTTCTCAGTCTAAATGCATTAAGGAATTGTTGAAGTGTGGGTTAGATAACTCCAAAGTGGTGTGTACACCTAAGACCATAGATGCAAGTTGACAAAAAATGATAATTCCCCTAAATCAAATGTGAGTAAGTACAAATCAATGATTGGAGGACTATTCTATTTGACTGCTACCAGACCAAATATCATGTATGTAGTTTATTTGGCATCTAGATTTCAACAAGGCCCGAAAGAGTCTCATGTTGTGGCAGTAAAAATAATTTTTCAGATATCTAAAAGGAACAAAGGAATTTAGTTTGTGGTACCCTAGAAGTTCAAATTTCACTATGACAACTTATATTGATGTTGATTGGGTCGGAAATGTTGATGCCAAGAAAATTACAAGTGGTGGAGCATTCTTTCTCGGCTCCTGGTTAGTTGCTTGGTCAAGTAAGAATCGAGATTCTATCTCTTTATCTACAGTTGAAGCAGAATATATTGCAGCATCTTCATGTTGCACACAAATTGTATGGATGAAGAAGACCTTTGAAGGATATTGGTGTAACATTCAATGAACCTATCTCTATTGTGTGTGACAACAGTAGTGCAATAAGCATTTATAATAATCCGATACATCATTCCAGAACAAAACATATACTTATTTGGTATCACTACTTGAGGGAAAAGGTGTTAGATAATGAAGTAAAACTTGAATATGTGCCTACAAAGGAACAGATTGTAGATATCTTCACAAAGGCATTGTGTAAAGATACTTTTGAGTATCTTCGACAAAATTTAGGGGTATTAACCCTTTTCAGTTTGAACTAATGTGCATTTGGTTGTGCATTGATCTAGTGAGAAGATTGCATATTTTTATCAGGACTAATGTTTGGGTGTCTCCTCTTAGGGAGAGAAGAAGTAAGTTTCATAGGGGGAATTATGCATGCCTTTGTCATTGTTGTCAAAGGGGGGGAGATCTTGAGAGTTTCATTTGTTTCAATTGCAGAGTTGTGTAGAGATTGTTTTGTGTTTGTTGTTGATGGATGTTTCCATCAATGACAAAGGGGGAGATTGTTGTGGATATGAGGATGTTGTTGAAAATTAATTATTTTAATAATCAATCGATTCACCCCCCCTCTCAGTTGCAATGATATTCAACAGTTATTGTGTGGATGTCTATTGTTGATTTTTGTTGGTGAACGTTGTGTCACTATAATTTGGTAAAATTTATTTTATGTTGATTTACCCCCCCTCTCAACTTTCTAGTGAGTTTTCAACATAGATACATGTGAAAAAAAGAGTAGGGAGTGTCATCACGTAGAATCGAGTAGTCCTCTCATTCAAACGAGGAGACTTAATCATGCTAGATCAATGCCCCACAAATGGTTGGACCTTCCCAAATCATCCTTAGTATCAACAAGCACTCAAGTTCATGAGAGGGGCATCCACTTTATCTTGGTTCATTTTATTAATGTTTCATTAGTTTTCACTTGATTACAAAATATTCAATGGGTTATCTTAACGATCCCTTTGTACCCCAACCCCCATTGGATACCACTCCCATCATTGATCCTATTACCTACCCTAGGCTCAAGTAAATCAAAATATGAAACTTGTGACAAAATACTAATATGCAAGACCATATATTACAACAAATGAGCTCAACATTCCAAAATTCATCAAATAAATGCTATATGCATTGACATTTTCACATGCATCTAAACATACTCGATTGGCCCTAAATATCAAGAGAACGGATTTGAATTGATCCAAAAAATAAAATTACATAAATTATAGTATTATTTCACATAATAATAACACGTTAAAAACACCAAATTCACTGTTTTTATCAAAAGGTCAAATTGACCAAAAACAATCATGGAAGCCATACAGCATTGACAAACCTCCAAAAAGCTTAAATTTTCAGACATGCCCAATAAAAAATTTGTGAAAACCTAGTGGTCATAGGTGAACAACAACTCATTCATGCAATAAAATCAATAATTCAGGCATCCAATAAAAATTGGGCAATATTTCCTTTATGTAAAACTATGTTATCAAAATTTAAAACATAAAAAATTTATATCTTTACTATAATTCAAAATTCAAATTGTGAAAAGCATTAAAATACATTTTCTAACCATAAGCAACAAGAATCAAGTAATTTCATAAAGATTCAAGGGAGAACTCAATAAAACTAATCTTCAAATAGAAGAATTTCAAAAATTATACATGAAGCCAAAGGGTTTGAAAGAGCTCATGAAAACCAAGTAGCAACAAGTGTTTTCCCACATAAATCTAATGAGCTCCTACCCACAAAATTCCTCCAATAATTTCCCTCCCAATCAACAAATCAAAACTCCCATTGAAGGGTTTGAGAGCTCCAAATTTGAAAATAAAACTAAGTGTTCAAAATGAACTTCAAAATTATAATATAAACTCACTTAAATTGAAGTAAAAATATAAAAACTAATAAAAAACAATTTGGATAGATAATTCCAATTACTCCCAAAATACCCACAACGGTAAAATCATTCAGTCTGCATTAAATTGAATACATATAAGCCACATTACACAATTAATTATGAAATTGTCATATATTATTTAAATATCATTAATATATACACTAAACAATGACAATTCACATATGACCGACTGTGCACCAATAGTCTTTACTGGTCATTCACAATTATGCATTGGGGTAACTAGACATTACCAAATTGGTAACTGGAGGTATAAATAAATGAAATTAAAGGAAAATAATCCAAATTAGGAATGATGGCTATGGTTGGGTAACATTAATGGCCAATGTGTTATCTCCTATAACCATGGTCAGGGATATGAGCACGCTTAGACCTGTAGAGTCAAGTGGAGTCGATGCTTTGTACTTTCACCAACCAAAATGTACAAACACCTATGTGTACATGTACATATAATATAATATAACTAAAAGAATCATTAACATTCCCGATCGAGGTCACATAATAACATTATTAGTAACATGATATCAAATCAATATAGCATCATTGAATGAATATATTGCTAAACCTTTAATCTCTTGAAAGAAATACAATAACATAAAATATGATTTATTACTTTTAAATCAACTAACCAGATTAACATCACTTGACACATTCTAGTTATTAATCGAATCAGCTTTGATATTAAAACATCATAACTATGATAAGAATACCCAATGAAACCATTACTCAAATCAAATATGCAGTAAGAAATAGCACAATGTTCCTCACAACCAGTAACAAGAAAAAAGCATGCATCCCAATGCAAAATCATCATCATGATCATCATGAAGCAATCTAGAACATCACTAGTCCAACATGAACACAAAACATATATCCACTCACAGCATAAGCTAGGCACTCAATACCTCACGCTAAAATAAAATGCAACATCTATAATAATATCATAGCACCTCATAAAGGTTAATACCCATAATAAAATGGAACAATCGCCAGCTTGTAGCCAATTCCACATCAAGGAGAAGAAATATATAAGAGCAACAGGAGGAGCATTACAATCATGAATCACCCAAGATAAATAGAGGAGAAATATTTTTTTGCATTTAATCATAAATTTCCACATCTAGGAGCCTGGTGGAGGATTAAGAATTGTAAAAATCATCTCTAATTCTTGTGAATCCAAGTATTTTGACATCAAAATTGAAGCCCATTTGAATTTGTAGTTTGACAACATTTTCCATATCAACTTGGCTCCTAGAGCCATATTATTGGCTTCCATATTATGAACCCCTGTTCCTCCCATATCTTTAGGGGTGCATACCTTTTTCCCAAGATAAAAGATGAATTTTATCTTTTGTCTCCTTATTTCCTTTCCAAAGGAAACTTCTTAACTTTATTTCTAATTTTGATAAGATTCCTTTTGGAATTGGAAGAACTAACATAATGCAATTAGGTATAGTGGCTAGCACGAACATTATCATCAAAATTTTGCCTACTAATGATAACTACATGTTTTTCTAGGAACAGATTTTGTTTTGAGTTGTCTTAGAGGCACCTTACCAAAAGGAACCCTTATTCTTCCCCATGAAAAAAGGGATACCTAGATATTTGCAAGGGAGAAAATATTGTTTAAATCCTAAAAGGTAAGATAACCTATTAGAAACATAATGATAGCAGTTTTGGAAAAAAAAACCTTCGATTTAGAAGCATTGATTTTTTGACTTATAACACCATAATATGTATCAAGAGCTTTCTTTATGACTTTTGCCTCCATGGTAGCTTCTCCAAATAAGATAGTATCATCAATGAAAAATATATGAGTTACAACCATATCTATGTGTGGAAACTTTACTCCCTTCCACAAACTAAGTTGATGCTTTGAAGTGATAGACTAACTTAAACCTTCTACCAATATGATAAACAAATATGGAGACAAAGGTCCCATTGTCTAACTATCTGGGACAAGGAAAAGAAACCACACAAGATAACATTTATTAAAACTAATAATTTGGCACTTGAATTGCAAGGTATAATGCACGTACTCCATTTTGCAACAAAACCAAATTTGAGAAGGATCTACTCTAGGACCTTCCAATTGACTTTGTCATAAGCCTTCATCATGTCTAATTTGATGATCATGGCCTTTATTTTATGTTGATTAATAGAGTGTAACACTTCATGTTCAATTGATGCACCTTTATTTGTTTCCTTACCTAGAACAAAACCCCCTTGTTCTTTTAAAATGAATTTTAGGACTACTTTAGCAAGCCTCAAAGAAATGGCCTTTGTGAAGATTTTGTAAATTGTGTTACTAAAATAGATGGGCCTAAAATCTACAAAGGAAGAAGGGATATCCAATTTGGTAATTATTACAATAAAGGTAGTATTGAACTATTTGAGGATAAAGCCATTTCTTCTTACTTTCTCCAAGGCTCTCCAAATGTCCACACCCATGAAATCCTAGCACTTCTTTAAGAACAAAGTAGTAAAAATCATCAAGTCCAAGGGTTTTTTTTTAAGTAAAGAGAATACCACAACCCTAAATTATTCAAGGGAGAAAGGCTTAAAATGATCCAAGCTATCATGATTATTAATCAAGGGGGATATATGATCTAAAAGGGCATTCACATCAAACTGATTTGGGAAGGTTGTCTACTGAGGTGTTGCAAAGAGGCTAGAAAGAAATGAATTTCCTCTAGCTAGATATTGTCCTTCTCTACAAGAAGAGCACCCAAACTATCCTTGATTTGAAATATTGAGTTGGAGATACTTCTATGGGAAAAAAATATTTATGTCCCCATCTTGAGCTATAGTTCCCTTGATTTTTGGCGCCAAAATATTTTCTCCCTCACAAGAATTTATTCATAAATTGTCTACACTCGCTTTTTCTCTTGATAGGTATACTCATTTATACCATTCTAAATAATATCTTCATTAACATTAGACAGTTGGGTCTCAAGATCTATCTTGGAAGTAAACACATTCTTGAACACGCTAAATTTATTAATTTTTTTTAAAATGACACTATAGTACTATCAAAGAAATGATATTTCCAACCTATGTATCCATAGAGAATGATAAGAAACTAGAAGAAACCATGTAAGAAGTATTATAATGATTTGTTGACTACCAATAGAGTAAACTTTTGAATGATCCAAAAATAAAGGAGATGACTAGGATAGTATTAAAGAAGGAAGAGGAACAACCCATGGTCCCATGGCAAGAGAATAAAATGGAAAAGTATCACACAAAATATAATATCATGGACTTGTCAATTTGTTGAGACATGTCTTTTGAGGAGTATTATGATGTAATAATAAGAAATGGGTAGAGGAGGATAAGTTGTAAGGAGAATAAGACAAAATAATAATTATTGAAAGAGGTAGAGCCCAAGAAGCTGGAACCTAAATTAGTGAAGAATGCTCAAGAGCTAGAATCACAAGAGGATGCTAAAAAAAGAGGTGTGAAACCAAAGCAAGCAGAAAAATTATAGGCCAAGATGTTACAAAAGAATAACAAGAGGGCACCTCAATAGGTAGGGAGGTCCAATATTAGCATAATAATGTCTCAGGTGAAGAGTCAGTTTTGTGTTGAAGATGCATTCAATAACTCTAAATATCCAAGAAATATCTACCCAATTTTCAAGTAGGGAAGTGATTGCACAATTTATTGATGAATTACAATGTATGGGAATGCTTGGACCATTTGATGATGATATAAAACATGTTATTTATTCTATTATGGGGAGTGATTCAACTAAGTTTGGCCTCCATGAGGAGGAATCGCAAGTTTATTAGGAAACCCATAACAATATTAGAGAGATGAAATTATACCCTATAGACTAGGGCATAAGGATTTTTTTTCTTCAAGATCAAAGCCACTCACATGGGATGGTGTGGGAATCAAGAGACATTATCTTTAATAGAGATGCTTCCACCTTTATTTCCCTTGAAGTTATGTCACAAAACAAAAAAGTCATGTAAAGAAAAGGGTTGTAGCTCTTCCATTATGGAAAAAAAGAATTGTAAAAATTTTCAAGTTTACTAAAAGAGGAGAGCTTTTATTCTTCCATTAGCGGGCCATTTTCGGTGCTATTTATGTCTTGAAGATTAATTATTGAAAAAAATATAGAAAACCCAATATAATTTTAAACACATGAAGACTCTTGCTTAAGTGCATAAGGGGGTGAAATAATGAGTTGCAATATCCCTATTACTATCTATAAAAAATTTATAAACTATTATGAAATGTAAGAACTTTATTTTTTTCTTTGATTTGTAAAAGAAAGGGAGAATGTGTCATGTTGTTTTAATTTGTCCTTTTTCTATAAAAAATATTAGCAAGAGTATATATAATTGTTCATAGGAATAGAATGATCATTTTTAGATTTAAGTTACCCTAATATAGAAGAATAGAAGTTTATTGAAAGATAGAATTGATGTAATGTATGTTAAAAAGGGAAGTTAGTCAAAAAATAATAATAATAATAAAGTACTTCACAAAATCTAACAGGTCTCTCTTAATTGAATGGTCTTGTTAAAAAAAATTATACAATTGTATTCAAGGGTTCCTTTATAAAGTATAGGAGAATATCTATGTAAATTTTCAATTCAATTATAAAAGGATATTTTTGTTTTATATAGAATTATATATATATATATATATATATATATATATATATATATATATATATATATATATCTGTGTGTATAGGTGTGTGTATATATACACACATATATACACACATATATACACACACATATATACACACATATATACACACACATATATACATATATATATACATATATATACACATATATATACACAGATATATACACATATATACACATATATATACACATATATGTGCATACATACATATATATACATATACATATACATATATATCTACATATATAGATATATACATATATACACATAATACACATATATATACACATATATATACACATATATACATACATATATACATACATATATATATGCATATACATATATATATACATATATACATATATATGTATATATGTATATATGTATATGTATATGTATATGTATATGTATATGTATATGTATATGTATATGTATATGTTATGTATATGTATATGTATTTTTATTTTTTTTTAAACAAGTACTATCTTTGATGGGGATAGCTCCCTATATTAGTTATGAAAAGATATTACAATCATGTTCCAAATAACTAAAAACAAACCCCTACATGCACAAGGCTTATAACATAAACTATAAAAATCAGACCCTTCGCAGACCATATTATATGAGCCTCAGTATGGTAGCAACCCGAGACCCAATCAAAGCCACCCGCTCGACGCTGCCCTCCGAGAGCCAAATCTCCTCTGTCCGCATCATCATCTTGGAGGGGTCCATTTCATCATTCTTCTCACCCACACGAAACACCTCCCAGGCATTATGCATGAATTCCTCCTTCTTGACTTTGAGGGCCACTGCAGCAACCTATTCTTCATCCTCCGAGTCCAAGCATTCAACATCCGACAGAAAGACTATAGTGTTAAAAAAGGGTCCCAGAATGTTGGCCCATTCTTCTTCCACCTCCATGATTGCACTTCCCACGGTGTCTGCATTAACATCCCTGACAAAACCAGCAATTTTTTCAATACAGGCCTCCTTGGATGGTAAAACATCAACCAAAAGACATATTATTATTTCATAGATCTGCCCATTGCACCAGTGCCTATCATTGCTGAGGGAACCCTCCACTATTCCACATATCGCCTCAAGACCATCTGTGTCAATGTCGAACAATCTATTGCATTGTACCTCCAATGTCTCCTCTCTGCAGAGGCAACTAAGCCCGAATAGATTTACCATCTTCCTTCACTATGTGCAGAAACAATGACTCCCCATGTGTTATACAAGTCCTTCATCCATTGGATTCATATGCACTCAGTTCTCGATGTGTCATGATAGTCTCTCGTCATCACTGCAACCACCATAATCCTAAGAACCAGAGAAATCTATCAACCTAAGATCAAAAATACACCTACCCCGTCCTCCAACATCGAAGCTGATAAGAGAGCTCTTCTCTTATCCCAATGGTACCTTTATGTGGTTGGGATTACCCGATCCCCTTCCTTGGGATTTTATCACTGTCCATTTCCAGCAAGACACTTAGGTCCTTGAACACCGAATCTGCCACCGAAATGACCTTTGTCTGAGATTCGAT
Source organism: Cryptomeria japonica (assembly GCF_030272615.1). Taxonomy (NCBI): domain Eukaryota; kingdom Viridiplantae; phylum Streptophyta; class Pinopsida; order Cupressales; family Cupressaceae; genus Cryptomeria; species Cryptomeria japonica. The sequence continues at coordinate 461,586,129 of NC_081413.1, read as the reverse complement.
TACCCCCTAATTAGCAAGTAAGTCTACCACATGGTTTCCTTCACAATATATGTGTTTTCCCTGATAGTCTTCCAGCTTTTGAATAAGATGGTCTATTCTGAGGATCTGTTCGTTAAGCCTCCAATTGGTAAAAAAAAAACTGGTTACACCATTTAGTATAATTTGAGAATCCCCTTCGATAACTACTTTTAGATGATTATTTGCTATGACCCAATTAAGCCCCTCCTCTAATGCAGTGATTTCCGCCACATTGTTGGAAACAATTCCTGATAGCCCACATATAGCCCCAACAAAACTAGCGTCCTCATCTCTGACCATAGCACCAAAGCCCGACAAACCTGGATTGCCACGACTAGCACCATCAAAGTTTAGCTTTTTCCAACCTGGAGGCGGCGGGCACAATTTCACACTCTTCCTCCCAATCGATTTATCCTTCAACCTATGGAGACTTGACTATTTCAAATTCCATACCTGTTCCATTTCCATATCCCACTTGGTATATAATTTGTAGCTCTGACCATAAATCTTGGCATTAACATTTTCTTCTATTGCCGCCTGGATTCTGTTAATGAGAATTGAAGCCTCCAATTCTTCCTCCCTGAATACTCTCCTATTTCATTCTTTCCAGATCAGCTAAGCGACCAATGATGGACATGTTATCCACAAGCTGCCCCACTTTGATTTTTTTCCCACCGTAGGCCACGCAAATATGAATTCTTTGAAAGTACCACTACGGGTATATGTATATGTATATGTATATGTATATGTATATGTATATGTATATGTATATGTATATGTATATGTATATCTATATCTATATCTATATCTATATGTATATGTTGTTGGCATTTTTGATGATTATGTTGTGATTGTCATTGATGGACACACACTTGCTATGAGATCACTTTTTGAATGTATGAATTATGCTCAACTGGTATTTGTTCCAAACCGATATTATGTTGTAGTCTTTAGACTATCGGTGTTTTGCAGAAAGTGTTTACCGATCTCAAGCGGCATGAAGACCCAACCGGAATGGAGCAAAGGAACTAAAGCGGAAGTTATCATTTTCCTAGTCTTCATTTTTGTCAACCGGTAATTTGTTTAATAATTAAACTGGTATTACTCTGAGTTACCAGTCGGTAGTTGGTAAAATTGTATAAACCGGTAATACTCTGTGATGAGTTACCAACCGGTATATTTTTGTGATGAGTTACCATCCACCGACACTTTGACGGTGATTTTGTGTCATGTTACCAAATGTGTCTACATACACTAAACCTAGGAACTTGCAATGTAATCCTATTGGACCGACATGAAATCAGATTCCTTTTAAGGACATCATGTCTAGGGTTTTAAAAGTTGTTAGGGTTCAAGGTGATTGTTGAGGTTTCTTGCATGTGCGATTACCGAAGAAGAATAGGTCTGTGTGAAAAAAACAGAGTGTGGAGATATTGAAGACTGAAGTAATGCTGAAATGCATTAATAATGAGCTATCAGGGATCTAACCAAGCATATCGTGCTAATATTTAGATCACTCACTTGTTGATTACTCACATCTTCGACAAGTCTGAAACCTTTAACCGAGTAGGCTTGGCAAAGCCTTTGTAAATCCTCTAACAAGGTGGTTCACAACTATGGATCTAAAATCCTCTCAAAAGGTAGTCTTTGATCATACTTATCTCGTAATAGAGATTGAGATTCCTAACAGGATCTGTTCTGGTAAAGAACATTGTATGACCTTAACCAGTCTGACCTTAACTGGTCTAGTTACTATCGTGCAGATAGTTACTTGTGAGTTTCATCTCACCGTGGTTTTTCCCATTTGGATTTCCACGTCAAAATCTCTTGTGTTATGGTGATTGTGCTTCTGTGGGTGAATGCCTTATTTGCTATCTGGTTTGCATGTGTGTTAGCCAGTTTGTTTGTAAAATTGTTTTACTAGTTTACTGCTAGACTGTTAAAGTGTTTGAGTTCAGTATTTTTTGGTATACTAATTCACCCCCCCCCACTCTTAGTATTCACTGATTGGTATCAGAGCCAACATTTCTATAAGTCTAACCACTTGGAAAGAGATATGGGGGAATACACTGTGAGGTAACTTACTCATCAACTCACTCAGACTGAGCAAGCCTATGATGAACTTAAAGTCAAATATAAGGCCTCTCAGGCAAAAAGAAGAGAGCATGCTGAAAAACCGATGGAGCTAACTGAAAATAGTTCTTTTGATGAAGCGGACATGGAAGCCCTAGTTCAAGAAGTTGAAAAACTGAATGAGTCCAATGCCAACCTAAGAAGGGAACTTGAAGGACTAACTATCAAAATGTGTCAAGAGCTTGAGAACCGGAGGAAAGATAAAGATCTGGTAAAAGACAAAGATCATGAGATCTCCAAGTTGAAGCAAGAGATCAGTGCACTTACCACTCATCTTCATGAAAGTAAAGTGGAAAAGGAAGAAATGCAAGGTGAACTACACATGGTTGTTTCTGAGAATGCAACCTTAAAGGAATCCAATGCTTCTATTTCCAAAGAACTCACTGAGTCAAAGGAAATACTTGCCAAATTCAATAAGAGCTCTGTTAAGCTAGAGCAAAATCTTGAATCAGCTAAACCGGTAAAGAATACTAATGGACTTGGTTTCTCTGAATATGAGGAAGGTGAGACCTCTGGAAAAAAAGATGGAGCATCAAAGAAGAAACCGGCACCAAAGGATAAAGGTAAGCAAAAGTTCAAACCTGTTTGCTTTAATTGTCTCAAGGAAGGACACACTGCTAATGTATGTAGAAGTAAGGCTTACAATAAGTTTCCTTATTTTCTAAACGATAAGCCTAGACTCAATAGATTCAATGGTAATTGTTATGCATGCAACAAGTTTGGGCATAGAGCATTTGAATGCAGGTCTATCATGCACAACACCGGAAGGTATCCTCAAAGGAGTCAAGGAGTTTTTCCTGAACCCCCTGGGAATCAGAACCCAAACCGGTTTAATACCTATAATCATCAGTCAGGAAGTAGTGGCTATCAAGCGGCAACCGGATGGAGAGCAACCTATTTGATCTATCATGACAGTGGTCACACTGCTGCAACATGAAGAAGGAAGAATGGAAACATGAACAATGGACCTTGGAGAGCACCTGGAATGGTTTGCTATCATTGCAACAAACTGGGTCATACAGCAAGATTCTGCAGGATGAGAAAGAATATATCGGATAATATACTGGTCACTCCATAAGGAAAGATTGATGTTAAAACTATTCAAGCAGATATGAAGAAAGCATGGAAAAAGAAGCCAGAAGAAGTGATTCAAGAAGAACCGGTTTCTGCACCTAGTGTGGAAGTCACTGAACTGGCAAACTAAGCATCAAAAAAACTTAGGGGGAGCAAACGGTGAAATGTTTCGAACCCCCGGTCGTCACCGGTAAAAGACCTTAACCGGTATGTGATACCTATCAATTGGTAGAAGACCGGAAATGGTAAAAGGCAAATTAGGGTTTACGCCCTAATAGTAGAGCATTTATTATGGTAGGTGAAGAACTTGTTTAAAAGGATTTTTCAAGTCATTTTTCACTTATCAATTCTCGGGTGAAGAAGTTTTCAAGTGCTGAGCAATGAAAAGTGATTTGGATTGCGATTCGAAGAATTTTCAAAACCTTGAAGAAGAATCAGAAGCTAATTTCAGTCGGTCAAGCGTAGAACACAAAGTGGTATTTCAGCAACTGAAGAAGTGTGTGGCGAAGTGGAATTTGCAAGCCCTAAATTTTGATTTACGAAGGTATTTTTTGAATCTCTTGATTTATCATGGCTTCCGCATCACACTCTAGTTCTAGTGCACCCGTTGATTCAGTAGACTTCATCCAACGGAAGGAAAAATATAATGCCCTATCTCAAATACCTGTTGGTGTTATAGTGGAGGAAGTTATTTCAGATTATATTGATTGTAAAATTGAAGACATAGGATCTCTAATGATCCATTCTTAGTTAAGCTTATTCTGTGGAAAGGACAAGAAGATCAAATCGGAATTCAACATCTTGGAAAAGAAGAAGCTTCACAATGCGGTCTATTTCCTTGAAGAGTTTTCAGATGATCACATCCGCATCATTCTGAGCAGAGTGCACGGTGACAAAATGTACTTAGGGTGGACACATGGCATCACACCAGAAGCTATTCATGTCGTCACCGATTTCTGTAACGTCGGTGAAGTGCCAGCCATAAGGAAGATCGGCAAGACCGAAATGACCAAGCTCACCGGTTCTATGAGTGACCAACAAGGAATGACCATCAATCCCATCAAGGATGATCTGGTCAAATATGTCTACATGGTAATAGGTTACCGGACATTTTATGCTAGTAGGATCAACTCTGTCTCTACTACAACGATAAATGTTGCCTAAAGGATGATCATGGAAGATGCATCATTTGATTTATGTACCTGTATGCAAAGGAAACTTCTGGTGAACCTGAAGTCGATTAAACAAGACAATGCCTTGAGATTTAAGTTTGGACAACTATTGGTTTGGTTGTTCTTCTACTTCCAAGGTTACTTCCCAGGAGTCAGAGATATTCAGTGGTCTGTCGACCAACTGATTCCAAAGCAAGTCAAGGAAAGCCTTCAAGTGGTTGGAACCAGTTATCCAAAAGTTCTGAACAAATACTTTGATAATTTCAGACGCAAAATGAGCCAAAGAGTGAAAATATCGAGTGATATTGTCAAGAAATATGAATATGACATCTGCTTCACCATCAAAGTTGATGAGTGCATAATGGAGGTGGTTGAGCCTAGACAGGAAGAAGTGGAACCCATGGGATATGAGGTAATGTATGACATGCTAGATGGGTATGCCTCTACCCTACTCGCCTCGCCCCTTGACCCAAAGGCAAAGAGAACAGGAACCTATTTCGAAAGGGTTACACCGATTGAAGAACCTTCAGTAAAGAAGGGAAAGGTAGTGCCTTCAGTATCGGCACCGGTTACTGCAACAAGTCCCAAAGTGACCAAGTGGTCACCAGCAAAGAAGAAACCGGAAGCTGCACCCACCAAAGTATTTGAGAGAAAGCGGAAGACAAAAGGCAACACATCGGGCTCAGAGGACACTGTGTCTGAAGAACAGCCTAAGAAGACTAGGCAAACGAGGAAAAAGACAAAGACAACCAGCAATGAACTGGCAACATCTGCACCAGTAAATATTGATATTTCCTCCTACAAACCTTTGACACATTGTCAAAGAACTATTAAGAATATTAGAAGAAAAGTGCTTGGTGATTTGAAAGAGTGCTTTGATGATTTTAATGATGATGAAAAGGAAGAAGTTGAACAGGAAGTCATTAAATATTTATGTATTAATGACCGGTGGCCATCAGAAATTAAATCTGAGACACCTGACTCTTTGTATAATTCTTTAGATAACAAATGGCGCATTGCCATAGAGAAAGAACAGGAAATAAGAGAGGAAGTATTTGCACAATACTTTCCTGATGTGCCTAAATCAGAACTTTATGAAGTGGTGGAAAGATATAAGGGCCTCTTCTTCATGAGAAGAAGAAGACTCCTATTGCTAGAAGGAAAAGTCCTGGAAGTGGTAAAAGATACCCACTCCCTTGCTCAATCTGCTCTAAGGTTGCACCAAGTGGTAGAAGCCAACAGGAAATCTGAGCAAGAACCAGAAATCAATAAACCGGATGAGGTGTATGATAGTGAAGGAGTACCGGTCACTGATCAAATGGAACTCATTAATGTTGATGCCTTGAACGGTGAAGATGTTACTCCGGGTACATCAACAGAAGCGGTAGGATAGGAAAAACAAGAAGAGGAAGAGAAGAAGAAACAGGAAGAAGAAAAGAAGAAATAGGTAGAAGAAGAAGAAAAGAGGAAACAGGAAGAGGAAAAGAGAAAAGAAGAAGAAAAGAGGAAACAGGAAGAGGACAAGAGAAAAGAAGAGGAGAATAATAGACAAGAGGAAGAGAAGAAGAAGAAGGAAGCGGAAAAGAAAGAAGAAGAGAAATGGAAGGAAGAAGAAAAGAAACAAGAAGAGGAGAAGAAAAAGGAAGAGGAGAAGAGAAAGGAAGAGGAGAAGAGGAAGCAGGAAGAGGAGAAGAAGAAGAAGGATGAAGATGAAGAGAAGCAGAAAGAAGAGGAGAAGAAGGAAGAAGAGAAAAGGAAGACAGAGGAAGAGGAGAAAAAGAAGGTAGAAGAGGACAAGCTAAAGGCTAAAAAGAAGGAGGGAGCGGCACAAAGCACTCAAGTGGAGACCCCAAAGGCAACTGGTAGTCAAGCCAATCCGGCTGACATTATCAGTCCCATTGACCTCCAATCTACAAACGAACTGGAGCTATTGCAAAGCATTAAGCTTGCTCAAGAATGCCTACACTCTTATCGGTTTGATACCCGGTAACAACCTCCCTAGTATCAATTCCTCTCTGGCTCAATTGAAGCTCTTATGCACAGTTGTAGAGAACCAAGTGCAATGTCTGGAAGATGTTGCCGAAGCTAATGCCAAAAAGAAGCATCAAAAGGCTTTGAACACTGCCTTGGTGAAAAAGTTAAATGAGCTTAGGTCCGATCTGCAGAAGGCATAGAAGGACATTAAAGATGTTCTGGATGAGGGGAATCTACTACTCAGCAAGATATGTCAACCCCATCTATTCTATGATGATGTGCTTGCTTAGAAAAGTAAACTGCAAATTGATTTGTAGACGTTCATAAGCACCTTCAAGACGCCATATGATTCCTTTACCGCTTATGGGCAAACCGTTCACCAGTTTCAACTTCAGGTTGCAAGAATTGATTTAGGGATTTGCAAGAACTACAACTGGTTCTACTACCAAGACTGCAAATACTTCAGAAATACTATCTCAATCTGGATGCCTTGACGGTTACTCTAGAGATGAGTACCTTGGACGCCATGGAGGAACAGGTATCCCAGATGCAAACAGAGAGTGAGGTTGCTACCTCATTGCTTGAGTCATGGTCTATATCCATGAAGACATTTATGCAAGACTTTAAATCGGTTTTTGACAAATTTCACTCTTTATTGTCATAAACACTTAATCAGCTAATAGAAACAGGGGTTATTCACTTGTATTTTGTCATTGTTGGCAAAGGGGGAGAAGTATTCTGGTATTTAAAATTTTGATGCATGCTATGTATACTCTCATGTTTATCTATGTAAGGAAGTAGTATACATTGTATTTTCTACAAAGGAATAGTGTATATGCTTAGGGGGAGTAATTTTGATTATGGCATTTTTTTTGTAAAACACTTAGATGTCAAAAATTTTCCTAAGTGTTGCCATCAATGCCAAAGGGGGAGATTGTTGGCATTTTTGATGATTATGTTGTGATTGTCATTGATGGACACACACTTGCTATGAGATCACTTTTTGAATGTATGAATTATACTCAACCAGTATTTGTTCCAAACCGGTATTATGTTGTAGTCTTTAGACTATCGGTGTTTTGTAGAAAGTGTTTACCGATCTCAAGCGGCATGAAGACCTCAAGCGGTTCGAGGATCTCAAGTGAAACGGAGCAAAGGAACTAAAGTGGCAGTTATCATTTTCCCAGTCTTCATTTTTGTCAACCGGTAATCTGTTTAATAATTAAACCGGTATTACTCTGAGTTACCAACCGGTAATCGGTAAAGTTGTATAAACCGGTAATACTCTGTGATGAGTTACCAACCGATATATTTTTGTGATGATTTACCATCCACCGACACTTTGACGGTGATTTTGTGTCGTGTTACCAAATGTGTCTAGATACACTGAACCTAGGAACTTGCAATGTAATCATATTGGACCGACATGAAATCAGATTCCTTTTAAGGACATCATGTCTAGGGTTTTAAAAGTTGTTAGGATTCAAGGTGATTGTTGAGGTTTCTTACATGTGCGATTACAGAAGAAGAATAGGTCTGTGTGAAAAAAACAGAGTGTGGAGATATTGAAGACTGAAGTAATGCTGAAATGCATTAATAATGAGCTATCAGGGATCTAACCAAGCATACCATGCTAATATTTAGATCACTCACTTGTTGATTACTCACATCTTCGACAAGTCTGAAACCTTTAACCGGGTAGGCTTGGCAAAGCCTTTGTAAATCCTCTAACAAGGTGGTTCACAACTGTGGATCTAAAATCCTCTCACAAGGTAGTCTTTGATTGGACTTATCTCCTAACAGAGATTGAGATTCCTAACAGGATCTGTTATGGTAAAGAACATTGTATGACCTTAACCGGTCCGGTTACTATTCTGCATATAGTTACTTGTGAGTTTCATCTCACCATGGTTTTTCCCATTTGGGTTTCCACGTCAAAATATCTTGTGTTATGGTGAATGTCTTATTTGTCGTCTGGTTTGCATGTGTGTTAACCGGTTTGTTTGTAAAATTGTTTTACCGGTATACTGCTAGACTGTTAAAGTGTTTGAGTTCAGTATTTTTTGGTATACTAATTCACCCCCCCCCCACCTCTTAGTATTCATCATATGTATATGTATATGTATATGTATATGTATATGTATATGTATATGTATATGTATATATATGTATATATATATATATATATATATGTATATTAATATGTGTGTGTATATATATATATATATATTAATATGTGTGTGTACATATATGTATATTAATATGTGTGTGTGTATATATATATATATATATATATTAATATGTGTATGTATATATATATATGTATGTATATATATATATATATATATGTATGTATATATGTATATTAATATGTGTGTGTGTGCACACACACACACACACACACACACACACACACACACACACACACACACACACATATATATATGTGTGTGTGTGTGTGTATATACATACATATATATATATATATGTATATGTATGTATGTATATGTATATGTATATATATGTGTATGTATGTATGTATATGTATATGTATATGTATGTACATACATATGCATATAAATGTAACGTCATAAAATTGCGACCCTTGCAATTTTGATCGCATTTTAGGCCCTCACCTTGGCGACTGCATCTCCTTGCTCAATTAAGACCTTTCTATGCACACCTTCATTCCGAACTTCCTCCCATCCCAGCCCTGATATCACCTTAGGACCCTGTCCAGGCCCCAAAATAGGGAAGGACAGGGGCGTGGCACCCCTGTCCTCCCTCTTAAGGTGGCCCTAAGATAGGTCCATCCGACCCTTGAACCTATTTTTCTTTTCGGGATTTAATATCCCCGATGTCGGCCTTCAGTAAGATGAAAAATAATTCTCCTAGGCTAGTATAAAATGGTCCTCTCATTTGCATAAGATACAAGGATAAGCAAAAATTGGGTAAACAAGCGGAAGGTCTCCATTATCGTCATCAAGCATTCAAGCATCCATCAAGTCTTCTTCTTCATGTGTCTTCTTCATTCATCCATTGGAGCAACATTACAACATTCATTTGCAAGTATGTCTGTGTGTTAGGGTTTTGTCATGTTACGTGCCATTTCATGCAACACTTGTGATTACATTCAAGAAGCAAAGCAAACATCATCAACAAATTGCAGATCTACAAGGTATACATTTTCACTATTTACATTTAAGCATTTGCAATTACTTTCTTTCAAGGTTGATTCCTCAACCGGGGTTTGACTAAGGAAAACCCCTATCCGCAACCCTTCTTCCCTTCTTTTTTGTGTGTAGGTTGCAGGTGCGCAGCTGTAATTGCAGATTTAGGCTTCATTTGCAGAGACGGAAAAACCCTTTTTGATTTGCGGATTTTTCAGAGGACCAGGTGCAACTTCAACTTGGTCCCGACAACTTTTCTCCAAATTTGCAAGGCAGATCTATATCAGTCTAAATATCTCAAATCTAAATTTTCAGCACGATCTTAAATCGGTAGCTCCTTATTTCACCCATTTTGTCTTCATTTTCTGCATAGTCAACAAGTCAACTCTTCTACTTACAAAAGAGGGAAAATTACATTCTAACCCTTGCAATCCACTTGGCATTCACATCCTTATTTCCCTTGGATTTGGATCTAGTGGATTCAACCCCTCTTTTGAATGTAAAGTATCTCCCAAGTGAAAATCATCCTAGTGATTTCCTTTCTCTCTCCTAGGTGGGGAATCACTAGGGTTCAATTTTCCACTTTACATTTTGGTGAACCCGACGTCTTACATGCTTTACATTGAAATTGTATTTTACAAAAATTTCTCTTTATTGTCTTAGATCTAAAAATTACATTTCTTATCAAATTCAATTCTTTCATTATCTTGTTCAATTTGCAAATCAAATTTACAAAATTAAGTGGTTAATTGTCAAAACCCTAATTTTCTAACATCAACTTGAACTTGTGCAAAAATTGGATTTATATTTGATTTTCAGATTTGTAACTGTTTTCAGACTTGTCTTCTTGCCTAAAATTCAAAATTCAATTTCCCTCCTTTTCCCAAAATTCAAAATTTCAAAATTCAATGGTTAGGTCCTAAAACCCTAATTTTCAAATTTAATTGGATTTTGTGCAAATTTAAATCAATTTCAACCAATTTTGATTCTCTAAATATTATTCAAGGTGGCCCTATCCATTAGGTTTGACCTTTTTCAAATTTGCAATTCAATTTCTTATATTTTTCAAAACCCTAATAGGGTCCTATTTCGACATTCAAACCTTAATTTCTCCTATCTAGAGATCGTAAAATCAATCAATTTTGGGGGGTTATCTCTCAAATCATCGTAGCTTTCATCCCTGAAATTTTTGAAAAAGCTGGGAGGACCAGGTGCACTTTCAACCTAGTCCCTAGCTTTTTTCCCGAAATTTCGGGAAACTGTTATGACTATATTTCATTTCTTAAATCCATAAAATTGGCTTATTTTGTCAAATTTTGATCCTTGAAAATTTCCAAAAAAGTTGGGAGGACCGAGTGTACTTTCAACCTGGTCCCTGGCTTTTGTTCCTGAAATTTTGGGAGACTGTTATGACTGTATTTAATTGCTTAAATCCAGAAAATTGGTTGATTTTGTCGAATTTTGATCCCTCTAAAATTGAAAACATTTCCCAATTCCAACATTGCAACTTTCAAGGAAACATTTAAAATTAAGTGGTTAATTATAATATGCCCCAATTGTGTCCATTTTAAATTTGAAATTAAGTGGTATCCCATAGGCCCTAATTTTAAAAATTCAATCTCTTTTGGATAATTTTAAATTAAGAGGTAATTTTTTAACATAATTCTAATTTTAAATTTCAATTTTCTAGGAGGTTGCATTATTATTCTTTCAATCAATTTGTTCATTTAATTGAATAATTATTTTTCCTAGAATTTTGAATTATTCAATTATTTTGCAAGTTTCAAATTTCACAATTTTAAATTCAAATTTTAAATTTCAAATTCCATTTTCCCTCCTTTATTCAATTTTATATGCATGTATGGGGTGAAAATTATTATGGCTAAATGACATATGAGTTTCTTGTTTGATCATAAGTGCATATGGAGTTCTTATCTTATTTTGCTAATTCAATTTCAAGTTACATTAAAGATGTTCATGATGTTCCCTTCCATGCATATGATGATAGTTTAGTTCTCCCTTTCATTCATACCTATGATTTACCCTCTCCCAAAATTGATCTCATTAATGAGGGCACATTGGTGCAAAAAGGGAATATGGACACTTCTTTCAAAGATCTCCCTCCTAAAGATGAATCTTTCGAGAATGGTGTTTCTTCTTCTCCTAAAAAGTACCTCCCTCATAGATTATTTGCTGCAAGAGGATGATGTTATGGCTACTTATCCTAGGGATACCATACCTTCTTTTCATGATCTTCCCTCTAAAGATGAAGCATTAATTACATATGATAGTCTTTTTCCTAATGAGTGTTTTGAACATAAAGATACCTTAGAACAAGAGGATGATATTATTTCTCATCATAATGCTCTCTCTCCCAATAATCAAGAGCCTAACAAAAATCAAATCAATTACATTCATATTCCTAGGAAACCAAAAATTCTTCCTGATTATCATGGTGTGCCTTACACATATACTAATGAGGTAGTTGATGAGATCATAAGTGAAGCATCATATGCTTTCTTAGTTCCTACAATCCTCTGTTCAATTCACTCAAATATGCCATCTCCTACCAAAGAAGTTCCTAAAGAAGGACTCTTAGAGGATGATTGGGGGTCCTTAGATTTCACTCCTACCTTTTCTAGATAAACTAAGATGCCTGAATTTCATATTCCAAATTTTTCTCTTAACGCAAATCTTGAAATTGATTGGGCATCTTTAAGCTTCAATCCAATTCCCCCTAAGAGTGAACCCTATTTTGAACATACACATTGATGCAATGGACAAATTCTTGAATGTGAGCAACAAAGTCATGAGAAATCACACTTTCCTTTGTCAACATCTTCTTCTCTGTTGTCTTGTAAATCCACACCTTCTCATTCTAATTTTGAGTTACAACAAGAAAATGTATTGACTAATATTCTAAATTCCAAATTAATATCTCCTCTTTGTCCTAAATGAAGAAGAAAACATAAACAACATTCTCAAAATTCTTCTTTTTGTAAATATCATCAAACCCATGGCCATTCTACTAATGAGTGTCAAGCTTTGAAAACAAAAATACAACATTACATTGATTCAGGCATGTTAAAAATAATATCTGACAATGAATGGAATATTCATCATGATCATTCAAAATAGCATTCAAGTTCCTATTACGTTGCTCTCTACTATGTGACATATTTAGCCTACCTATTGGGGGCTCCTTGTCATTCATGGTGGTACAATTTCAGGTGTAATCATACTTAGCGAGCAACATAATAGTCTATTTATTCTTGCCTCTATGATTGGGGGGCAAGAATATTCTTATTTATCTTTTAGAGGTTTCACTATTTTCTTTATGGAGTACATTATTCATAAACTTGATGTCCTTTCTTGCATGGAGTTTTCCTTCATGCGAGCGCATGTCTATTCCGTGAGTGGGATTTTCTCCTTGCTTGAAACGGTACATCTATTATGAACAATCTCTCCTTAGAGAAATTTTGTGAATCTTCTTCTTTCTCTCTCTTTGAAAATTACCTCTTCTATTGTGTTATTCATAACTTGATGTCCTTTCTTGAATGGAGTTATCCTCCATGCGAGTGCATGTTTGTTCCTTGATTAGGATGTATTCCTTGCTTGAAATGGTACGTCTCTTATGAGTAGTCTCTCTCTATAAGTTGTGTAATTTATCTCATTGTCCTACACTTGGGGGCAATGATCTCTCTCTCTATCTTTCTCTAAGGATCCACTCTTTCCTATGTTGTGGATGGTGTGAGTTTTATTACTTGGTGTCATTCCTTGTGTGGAATTGTTGTTGTTCACTCAAGGGTTCTCTCTTATACAAGAGGTGTAAGTCCTTGACTATAATTTCTTTCACACTTGGTAATGTACATCTATAATAAATTCACCCATCCCCATTGAGATAAAACTGAGTCATCCTTCATCAAGAATCCCTTTCACCTATCAATAGGAGGAAGGATTGAATTCTTGTTCTCTTATGCACTTCGTTCTAGAAGATGTTATATTTGTCTAAGACAACTCCTCTTGGGGGGTATATGTCTTTTGAACAAAT